>NW_025113009.1:49023-51544 GCF_010416935.1 Polistes fuscatus | reverse complement strand
AGATCATTAGAGATGAATCGTACTGCGGACGCAATCGGCACTGGTGCCTGCGGCGGTACTTAATCTAGTTGCATTCATCACCGAGTGAAACGGTTCATAACAGTTAAACTGATTACCACTAATTCTATTTAAAAAAAAGGGCTGCCTATCTGCTTAATGCATTTAGCAATAATTTAATTGAGTCCTCTCTACCCCAACTAGCAGGCCGACATGTAGAGAGTGTTAGAGAGACAGAGAGAGAAGCAGTTAATTAAATCAAATCCGGGGTAGCAGGGTACACTTACTGAATTTTGTAGGAAAGCAAACGGAGGAAGATTGTGTGCTCATCAGACCGGCCAGAGCAGTTGACTGTAGATCTCCTCCAGAATTGATCTCGTCGTTAGCTCCTCCGGAGGCGACGATCGCACCGGTGGACACCAAAGGGTCGCGGGGTGCACCAACCAAAAATAATTGTCTACTGCCCTCGTTACCGCTTTCGTCCTCTTCTTTTAAATCCATTCTTTATTAAAATAATGTTCACTTTACTTCCTCTTTTTGCACGTTTCTTTTTTATTTGATTCTTGATTTTTTTTAAAGATCAATTGAGTAACAGCCTGCCAGAAGATTCGCAAATGATAATCGAATCACTACGTTGGTTGAGAACGTTCGTTTGGATAGGCAAGCAGCTCTGCAACTCTGCCGTTTCTTTCCTCTCTTTTCCTTCTTTTTTCTTACACCTGTGCGTGGTAGTAGAAAGAAAAAGATAGAAAGAGAGAAAGAGTAGGGGACGCGGAGTATATTCAACGTGAACTCCCTCAAGAGGGGTTGTGAAGCCTCAAAAATGTATTGCTTGTACACCACGAATCAATAGTACGGGTGTACAGTACAAAAAAGTATATCTGATTTCTATCAAGCTCGTCGTTTGACTTTACATTCAAAACTTAACAATTTATCACATTCGATATAACGTCGCTTCTTTGTGTAATAATACAAATGTTCACGAAAGTACCTACGATAGCTTCGCAATCTCCTTTTTAAATTTTCTTTTCGATTCAACGAACGTTTTTTCATTTTAGGTGAATTAACATAATGTATACGATTTAAGTTTTCATTTTTATTACTTACGACATTTATTTTTCTTGCTTTTAGTGTATTCCAATATATACAAAGTCTGTAATATAATTATACTTTAAGAGTGAAATTTCAGTGTCTGTGCTTAGTATATATTAGAATTATAATAGAATATCATTAAGTATTTTAATTATCAAAATTTTCTTAATATAGTAAAACTTATTTTCAAGAAAATATACCATGATGCACGTAACAAATAAAATGGTGCACATAGCATTGCAGAATAAAATAAATAAAATCGTGAATAAATTTTGTATAGTTCATTTTGATCTTTGAAGGTGCATCTGAAGATAGAACTGTAGAGAGTAAGAACCCTGTATCATATTGCAAAAGTGTGATGAAAATTGTTAATACGATTGGTCCCAGATCCCAATATGGACCAAATATCAAGCATCTTATACATAGAACAGTCGAACCCGACTAGTTGATACTAATAAGTCATCGTCGAAAAATTTTGTTTCTATTACCACATTGCCACTGTTTATAAAAGAATATGTGTTAATGAAATGTAATTTTCTTCTTTTTTTTTATTATAGAAAGTACAACTTACTTCAATACATTAGCTGGCATCATTTGACTTTCTGGAGCCGCTTGAATCAAACTTTGCCATGTATTTGTACTATTTGGAATAACAAAACCAAATTCAAAAAACCATTCTTCCAAACAACGGCCCTTGAAGAGTACTTTTTGTTCTAATCTAAACCTTTCCATTGGTTCTGCAGAACTGAAATTAATTTCTCTAGATACGGCACGACATTTTAAAATCTTTTTTGGTACTCGTGCTTCATGTTCAACGTCAGGAATAGATCTACAAATAGATAATGCAATTAATTAAAAGATCATCTTTTTTAATACAACAGTATTAAATGAAACGTTCATTCATAGGTTATGAAAACTTCAAATGCTTACAAATCTTCATTGCCTTGCCACAAAATTTTTCCACTATCGGCATCCCTTAAATTCATCCAATTACTATAATTAATTCAATGATTAAGAAAAATAACACCATAAAAAAATAAGTATTACACTATAAAAACAATTTTTTTTTGACAGTTGACCTTAACCTATGCGTATTCGTAGAGTTTGTCGAATGTATAAGAGCAGATTATGAATATACTTTGATAAAAGGATACACTTGAAAACCTTTGAGTATATCTTCACCTCTCGATGGCATATTTAGATATATACGATTATAGAATAATTACAGTGTATATACAGATGAACGATACAAAAAGTTCAAACTTTCATCATACTTGAAAATTGTAAACATAACAATGCTAAAGAAATCAAATATGGAGAGGAGAACTGCCTCTTTGTTAATCGATAAAACAGAATTCTTTCTTATTACCTGTAGATATTACCTGTAGATATTTATTTTATTGATATATATTTAATAGTTACATCTGTAACA
>NW_025113009.1:20804-48786 GCF_010416935.1 Polistes fuscatus | reverse complement strand
ATATTTTAAAATGAAGCAATTGAGAACGAAAATAAAAAAGATCCCGAAGAGTGGGGATAAATCCAACGATGATCACCTGCTAACAAAAAGCAAACTAGATTAGTCATAAGGTACAGTCAAGTGATGCAATAGCCTGACGATATAAGTGTCCAAGTTCGGCAGATTTGCACTTTCAATTGAATCCTTTAGTTACTTTGTATCAAATCTATTACCGTTGCAATAAAAATTAATTTAAACGCGTGATTTTACATGTATATAAATAAATAAAAATAAAGAAATAGGAAAATAAGAAGCTAAGTTACTAAAAAAAAAATATCTATTAATTATTATAGAGAAATACTTTAAAACTGCAGATATAGAAAAGAAAAATTGCAAATTTAATAAAATACGATCAGTGAAAAATTTAAAGACAAAAAAGAAAAGAGAAATTACTGTAATATTTACCAACGTTATTAAGCTTTAAAATTTAATAATACAAAAAATTTTAATATTTGACTCTAACTAAACACATATGCATCTTTTGGACGATATGGCACACAGATTGATGTGCCAAGGAGATGGAATGGTCCATCATCTCCATACAAATTACAAATTAATGACGAGCAAATAATAATACATAGAAATATAAAATATGACTAAAGAGCTATGTTCGAAAAGTTCGAACTTATTTGAAACCTGTGAAAATAACAATAGTCCTATGTATTGCCCTCTTCAGCCACAATTAAGTGGGGGCCTCTTCGGCCTTAGCCTCTTCTTTCTTCATCCCTGAAAACTGCATTGGACATTTTCAACGTGCAAGAAGATAAGATATATCATACTTTTTTGCAAATTAACTTTATTTCGTTAGATTCTAATATGGAATTAGAAAAATTAATTTATATTTAATGTTATTATATTCAAGCTCGTATAACCATGGATGAACTTAGAGTTCATTGCATAATATTACACGAGCACAAATCAACGTCCAAGCAGATAATTTCCTCGATGACCTAATAACACGTCGCACTTTTAATATCAAATAACAAAATTCAATTGAAATTAAATAATGCAACAAATGTAATGCATTTTCTTGCAATATTTCATTTCATTCATTTGTTATATTGAACTATATCAAATATTTTCATTAAAGAGAAAATCGCTATTGTGCGAAGTGCTAATCTCATAATACTTAAAACTAAGTATCAAATTCATCAAAGGCTTTGCCAATTTGATTCGACTCTATCTCGTTCGAGATAGAATCGAAAAGAAATGAATCTTTCAAATGGTTGCAAATGCCTCTATAAATTATGATACATACTCAAGAGACAGAAGAGTCACAAAATAAATACAAAACAAGCAAATAGAATGAGATGATAAAATTTTTGTCAACAATTCTGTATAAACCAGGAGGCGAATTTCCACTCCGGAGTGAAAGTAAGCCTAGTGCCTTTCCTGGGTCCTACCTACTTAAAATTAAAGTTTTCACATTCGCTCAAAGAAGTATGCTACCTGTCTGCCAATTACCCGTATAAAAAGAGCAAATACCATAGTACCCACCCACCCTCCACGATTCTCTCACATACCACCAGGGTGCAAAAGCCTAAACTAGAGAGCATGCCCCGGGGCACCTCCGACACCCTAGTTCAACCACGTTTTCTAAACTTATGCTAAAGGGTATACGTACTGATTGCTGTAATCGTCTGCCAAGGCTAGTGATTATTGCATAAAAAACTACAGCAAAAATACAAGTATACACTAGTATATATGCATACTAGTAATATACGAGATATCAAAGTTTCCACAAATAAATGCGGTAACTCTACTATGCAAAACGATTGTTAAAAAAAAAAAAAGTTCGTATCGTACACGTGACTCTACAAGTTATTTTTATTCAATAACTTAAAAAAATATAAGCGCGGTATTACGTGTCGCGAAACGATGTACAATGCACACACCTAAACGCACACACAGGTGCAACGTACACCGTGCAATCACTAGCACAATGACAGCCGCCAATAGGGGAAAAACTTAAAACTAAACCTATACTAACTGTTTCTCACCCATACGAGTAGCACCTGGGCACACGTATAGATGAGAACGCAGAAAGTATAGGGGGGAGAAACGGGAGATTAGTACATTAGAAGCTGAAAATCCTGATCTAAAAAATATGATTAAAAACACATATATACATAACATATAAATACATTTTTATAAAAATTCATCTAAGCGGCTAAGGACTCTACAATTTATTTAATAAAAAATACTTTGAATATTTTTTAATATCTTTTAATATATTTAATATATTAAAAACCTCGGACGACTCCTTTCATTAAGTTGGCTGTTCTAATAAAGAACTGGGCTTTGAGCCACCACTTAACTGCTAGAATCTATCCGTCGCGAATGAGTTTGTTTTTGCTCATTTATTTGTAATATCGAAGTATCGATATATCAAATTAATCGCGATTAGATAAACTAAGTACGAAGCAATGCATGTAAGACATTTTATACATGCTTTTCTGGACGAAAACGAGTAATAATGCTCGGTTTCGCCACTACTAACCACGAACAAAACACGTAATAAAAAAGAAAGTGCATTAATTATTGCACTGTAATTAAATGAATTTAACCGGTGAGACAAGAAAACCTATCCTGAACTAAATACAAATATACAATACAATATACAATATAATACAATTTTCATGAGTAACTCCTAGAAAGGAATTACTCATGTGCTCGTCACTAATTTATTTAAATAATTACAACCAGTAACTCGTGCCGATTAGGACCTTTCATCCTCGACATGATTGAGCACCGGAGGGACTTTAAATTTTAACTCACGCATAAGAAGTTCTACGATGGCTCCAAAACACTCCTACTTCGCAGCAAGTATTGTAGAATGCGAATATCGAAGATCCATCGAAGAGACCATCGAAGATCCATCGAAGATCCATCGAAGATCCATCGAAGATCCATCGAAGAATCATTCCACATCTTTGATAAGGTAGAAAGTCCGTCGTCATATCTGTAAAATAAAATAGAACAAAACGATAAGTTATTTGCAATATAATCCAAAATCATATAAAATAAAATCGAATAAAATGTAAATAAAAATAGATACTTACAATGCATTCCAATGGGATGAAATTCAATTGCACCATGGCGATGCACCTCGCGTGAATCTAAAAACGCGGTATAAACGAAAATAAGAAACTATAGATGAGTTTCTTATCGCGAAACCGAAATTTTATTACGCGAACAACACTGATTCTAATTCGCGTTGATTTTAATTTTTACGCCCGATCACTGATTCTACACAACTAATTCAAAGACTGCTTTGCACACAGTCAATGCAAGTAGAAAAATCTTCATTGATGCACTGATTCTAATACGCGAACAGTCTGTGCGACTGTTTAAAGATAAAAATACAACTTTACTCGAACAAACTCTAATGCAATTACTGCATTGGTCGCAGTTAATTTAATATATAAATTTCAAAAATAGTTCGCGAACGCGACGGAATTGAAAAGAAAACGAACGAACGTGCTTCTAATCCGTGATTTTAATTATATTTAACGATACAACACTCCCGTATATTGCTTCGCGCACGATAGCAATGCACGAACACTTGCAACACTTCACAAACACAATTCACAAACACTTCCAACACTGATATATTCCCATGATGATCTGAAACAGAAATAAAAACAAAATTATAAATATCATTGTTGTAAGTAAAAAAATTATTATAATTATTGAGAAAGTGTTTAAAATAAAAATTGACTTACGTTTATTCTTCATTGATGAATGCACGATGGGTATCCTACCCTTAGGATGACGATGAGCACACGTTTAAACCGAATAAAAGAAACTTACGGAGTTTCTTAACCGAGCAAACGAAACTTTAACATGCGACGATCAACACTGACTTTACTTTCCGATTCTTTTGTATTTTATTTTTACGATGCAACACACGAGTACCTCATTGCCTACGCGCTCGATTGCAATGATGTTCTGAAACAGAAAAAGAAAAAGAACAATTAATATCATCGTCGTAATAAAAAACCATTAAAGTTATCATAGAAACGTTTAATAGGAAAATATACTTACTTTTAGTCTTCATTGATGACTGCAGGATGGGTATCCTACCCTTAGGATGACGATGAATAAAATAAAATTAAATAAAACTCTGAAAAGCTGAAACATACTAAAAAGATTATAGAACAATATATCCTGTGAATCATTCCTGAAGGCATTGCACACTTTTAAAGATATTTTATCATAAAGAATCAATATAAATTCAAGCAATATTAATTGCCTTTATCTCACTACTTGTATAAAATTACATATAAAGTATGTAATATCAGTAAAAATTGTTAATAAAAATCGATAACGTTATATATATATAATAGTTTAAACGTCACGTTAGTTAGATCTTAGCTCGTTGAAGGACTGATCAGGAATGAACACGTAACCGCGTCCTTCTTGTCGAACGTTCGGCTGTCTTCGTTTTGTTTTCGGCTGCCTTCGTTTCTTCTGTCTCACTTCGAGAAATTTCTGGAACATACGTACACATTCGTTATTGCCCGTAGATAGAATATTTTGTTTTTTTATTTTCTCTCTCTCTCTCTCTCTCTCTCACTTTCGTTCTCACTCTTTGTATACATTTCTGTATGGTTTAAAAAAAAGAATAACGCTCACCTCGATGAATATGAAGATAAAAAAGAGTAAACACAATTGTTAGACTGAGTATATGTATTCCTGCTGGACTCTCTCCTAATGCTCGGTATCTAAAAAAGGAAAAAAAAAGATTACATTAGTATAACATAAAGAAAATCAAATATATGAGTGTATGTGTACGAGCTACCTATACTTATGAATATATGCTTGTATGTGTGTGTATGTTACAGGAATCGAATTTAATACGAAATACGATCTTTGAATACATAATTATGAAAAATAATTAATTAGAGCATCATTAGAGATGGTAGTAAGTATCGATACCATGAAAAAAGCTGGAAATTAGAAGAAATATTGTTAAGTAACATTGGTGAGATTTGGCGGGATATCGAGATATATCGATGTTATATTCTCACAAATTTCTTACGAACTTTTTAATATTTCGTTTTGAAAACATTCACGTATGAAAATCTTATGTGTAACTATCGTTTGATATGTAATAGAAAGGTGTAAAATACTTTTCAATTACCTGAATTAAACGAGATGACGCATACGCTGGAACATATACAGCTGACAGAAAATGGCGTTTCCTCTACCTTTCCCCTGCGCCCCCTTCCGTTGCCACTGCGTTGCCACTGCTGCGCATCTGCTGCGCGCGGTAGTATGCGCGGTAGTCCACTTTAAAAAAAGTAGCGAAATCCGTTGACCAATGGCTACTTGAGATATTGCATTTTTCCATCTATTATAGAAAAATATCGAATAGTTAAAATAGGATGTAGGAACATAACAATTGTCGAAATATATATTTATTAATCCAAACAATCAAAATTAATCATTATAAGTCGATATCGATAGTGTTCGAGTCGATAGCAATGATGCCGTAAAACAAGATATATATATGACTGTGTAGAAAAATGCATACCAATGTACATGGAATTTTTATCTACGCAAATAGTTTTTATCCTCGACATTATCGTAATCTTTCGATTATATCATTTGGAACTTTATATCATTGCAACTTTTGATATAAACATTCCTTCAATTTTTATGTAATTGTTTAAACTTATATACATTTGTTTTAACGTCCCTGTGCAATGATGACTTTGGATAGTAAAATTTTTATCCAGAAAAATATCACATTAAAATTATTTTATATTCAAAGTATTTAATAAATTGTAATGTTTAAACCAGTACATATATGTTTAAACAATCAAAATATAAGAAGAGTGTATTAGAATATTAAAATAATTGTTAAATAATCGATAGGAATGTCTATTGTTGTCTAAAAGAACGGAATATATGATCTATGTACCCTCCCCTTCGAAATCCACCGTTGAAATGAGACGTTGTCCTCTACGAAAATACTTTTATTGAAAGTTGTTTATGTGACTTTCCTATCGTTGCGCATGTGTATAAAGTGAATAATCCATCTAATCGATAAATTTAAGATTATAACGTTATGATTTTCGCATTTTATCTATTTCATGTAATTATTTTAATGCTCCTGCGCAGTGATGACTCCGAAGATAAAATTTTGCTGTAACATAAAGAGAGTGCATTAGTGCATTATAATAATTGTTAATTAACCGATGCAAGCGTCTATTGTTGTTAAAAAGCTTAGAAATATGATGTATGCACTGTCCTCTTCAAAATCTGCCGTTGATCTGAGTCATTGTTCTCTGTTAAAGTTCTTTTGGTGAAAGTTGTTTACAAGACCTTCCGAACGTTGAGCATGTGTATAAAAAGAATAATAAATCTATTTAATTAAATTAAAGATTAAAACGTTATGATTTTCGTATTTTTATCTATTTTAAGTAATTATTTAATGCTTCTGCGCAATGATGACTTCGAGGATAAAATTCCGCTGTAACATGAAGAGAGTGCATTATAGTGCATTATAATAATTGTTAATTAATCGATGCAAGCGTCTATTGTTGTCTAAAAGATCGGAATATATAATCTATATACCGTCCCCTTCGAAATGCACCGTTGAAATGAGACGTTGTCCTCTATGAAATACTTTTATTAATTGTTGTTTATATGACTTTGCGAACGTTGCGCATGTGTATAAAGTGAATAATCCATCTAATCGATAAATTTAAGATTATAACGTTATGATTTTCGTATTTTTATCTATTTCATGTAATTATTTTAATGCTCCTGCGCAGTGATGACTTCGAGGATAAATTTAGCTGCAATATAAGAAAAGTGCATTAGTGCATTAAAATAATTGTTAATGTATACGTTATGTACACGTATATGGAAAGAAAAAAGAAAACATTTCTCTAAACAATTATATAACCGATATATTAAAACAATTAATAAACATTATACTAATGAAAAATGTGAATTATTAAATTTACCATTATAATAGAAGAAAGCTGGGTGTTTGCTCGTTTAAGTACTATAAAAAAATTGCCTGGATTCATTTTAAAATCTTGTAAAGTTTTCTTTTATGTATGTATTGATATACGAAACAATAAAAAAGCATAATCGATGCTGTGCTTCTCAAAATCTCCAAATACATGCAAATCTGAAAATCATAAGATTGTATTAGTAAAGTATCAAGCAAATTGAAAGAGTCTATATATGTATATGTATGATATTTGTATAAGATATCACTCTCTCTCTTTCCCCTTCTCATACTTTTTATATTAACATTCTTTATGTTATAAAAAAAAGAGATAAACTTACCACAACAAATATCAAGATAGAAAAGTAAAAGCAATTATTGTACTGACAATGAGTATATGCATTCATATTGTATTCTACCAAATGTTGGAAACCTAAAAAAAGTAAACAAATCAAATATAAGTATATTAACAAATAACGAAGATAATAAAAACAATATAGACTAAAAACTTTATCACATGGCAACGTTCTGATTTAAACATTCCTTCAATTTTTGTGTAATTGTTTAAACTAATATACATTATATGTATGTAGAACGAGCTATATATGTATATGTATGATATTTGTATAAAATGTCACTCTCTCTTTCTCTTTCCCCTTCTCATACTTTTTATATTACTATTCTTTATGTTATAAAAGAAAAGAGATAAACTTACCACGACTGATATCAATATAAAAAAGTAAACACAATTATTTTTTGGATAGAAAAGTAAACACAAATAGATTGACAATGAATATGTATTCATGCTGTATTCTACCAAATGTTTGGAAACCTAAAAAAAAGTATAAAATAACATAACAATGGTATAATATTAAGAATATTAAATATATAAGTGTTTATTATACGTGTAACACTTTCCTTGTTAAAATATTTTAAAAACAACGTGTAGAATAAGGACAATATACACTAGAAACTTTAAGAAACTGTACAGAAAAACACAATTGTATAGAAAAGAAACCACGTTGTAGATATTTCTTAAAACAATTGAAATAAAGCACTGTAACCATCCTTAAAGAATTAAAATAACAAGAATGTTTCCATATAAATACAGAATATGGGAATTTATACTTTCATAGTTGGCATGAGAGATGTCAATTGTTTTGTTTCAATATATTTTAATTCTTTAAGGATGGCTATATTGCTTTATGTCATTTGTTTTAAAGATTTCTATAACGTGGTTTCTTATCTATACGATTATGTTTCTCTGTGCAATGTGATATCAATTGTTTTAAGAAATATCTACAACGTGATTTCTTTTCTATACAATTGTGTTTTTCTGTCTAGAGTGACAAAGTTTTTAGTGTATATTGTCTTTATTCTATACATTATTCTTTAAATATTGACAAGGAAAGTGTTACACGTATAAACAACACTTATATATTTAATTTTCTTTATATTATACCAATGCTATGTTAATTAATACTTTTTTTTAGGTTTCCAAACATCTGGTAGAATACAGCATGAATACATACACTCATCGTCAGTCTAATTGTGATTACTTTTCTATCTACATAATAATTGTGTTTACTTTCTTATATTGATATCAGTTGTGGTAATTATATCTCTTTTCTTTTATAACATAAAGAAGATTAATATAAAAAGTATAAGACAGAAAAAAAGAGAGAGAGAGAGAGAGAGTGACATCTTATACAAATATGATACATATTATACATATATAGACTCGTTCAGTTTGCTTGATACTTTACTAATACAATATTCTGATTTTCAGGTTTGCAAGTATTTGAAGATTTGGAAAACATAAAGAGAGTGCATTAGTGCATTAAAATAATTGTTAATATAATAGATGCAAGTGTCAATTGTTGCTTAAAAACTAGGAGTATATGTTCTGTGATCCCTCCTCCTCGAAATTCGTCGTTAGATTGAGCCATTGTGCTCTATAAAATTTGTTTTTTTAAATTTTATTTATATGACTTTCCTAACGTTGCGCATGTGTGTAACGAGAATTTTAATTGAAATAAAGAGAAATTAAGATAAAACGCTCTGATTTTAGCATTTTTTCATTTTTATGTAAATGTCTAAACAAATGTACATTTTTTTTAATGTTCCTGTGCAATGCAATGAATGAATCGAATGCAATCTCTTTTATACATCGCAACTTTAATTTCTATAATTTTGTACAACTCCCTGGTATCTGTAAATACATAAAAGTTATTAAAAAACATTATAAAGTAATTAGTTTTTCTACTGTCGGTCTTCCTACTGTCGGTAACACTGATGGTAATTTACAATGAAGGTTTTCCTACTGTCGGTAACTCTGATGGTAATTATCATCAACTCTTCTCGGTCGATAACTCTGTGGTAACTTACCATTAACTCTTCTCGGTCGGTAACTCTGATGGTAATTTACTATCAGCATTTTTCGGTCGGTAATGCGACTTACCGACTTTATGATTATAAACCAAATTAAACCAAAATTATGATTATATTATAGCAGTCTTTTAATTTTTGTGCAATTGTTTAAACAAACGTCCTATAAAAATATTTTATTATAGGAGATTTTATATATAACATATTTAACGTATTATTCATAACGTATTTACTTTTTATATCAACGTTTATGTGTACTAATGATCAAATACGTTTGAACGTACGCAGAGATAAAGAAAAACATGCGAAGGTGAAGGTCAAAGTCAAACGAGGTAACGAGCATTGTCTATGTATACACATCGTCTATCATCGAGTACGCATAGAAAAACATTTCGCGACTGCCATATAAGGTAAATAGGAGGGGTGGGGTGACTCGAGCTACGTCATACCTCTTTCAGCTGTCGGACGCCGTCGAGACAAGTCTCAACTAGTTTCGCTCCACGTAAGAACTTAATTACTCCGTAATTAAAAAATATTTCATTATCAAATTTTGTAATCTAATCAAATTTCATTAACAGGTACATGTAATCATTATCGATGACGTGAATGCATTGAAATTAGGTAAGAAGATCTGTAATTAGAATTATATTATATTATCGATTATATGTATCGATAGTTTCACAAAAATTTCTATCATAACCTCTTATTCTTTTTATGGTTTCAAGAAGACGTTCACCATCGTTCCATGGAAATTATACTAATCAATGGTGGTATATACAACTGCATACATACGTGCAAGTGTATTTCTTTCTTTCTTTCTTTCTTTTCTTTAATTTTATAAATGCATCAATTTCCAAATGGATCGTTCGATGCATTAGAAAATTTTAACTTCTCGTATCGTTAATTAATTGTAAAGTAAATGAAATGATTTATCGAATTAATTATTTAATTACGCGTTGCAATTGTTGTTTAATGTTTTTAATTTAAATTCATTTTAGTTCTTTCGGTATTTAATTCACATAAATAATTCAAGACACAGTCGATTATATTTTATTGTTCAAACGATAATTTATAAATATTGTACTTTGTTTAGTTTTACATTAATGCTATATCTATTCTTTCCTATAAGTATTAAGGCAATTAGCATACTTCTGTAAAAATAACCCTATCGCGATGAAATTTATTCTTTATTCGCGATATTTGTTCGTTTATATTTTATCTTTTTTTTTTATATAGTTTACAAGTTTGTGGTTACAATTTTGAATAATTTTTTTTATTAATAATTAAAGCGTACAAAAAATAGTAGCACGATTCCAGAATTTTTGAAATACGTAGTTTAAATAATTGAATAATAAAACTATTATAATATATTTTTATTATTAACATAAATAAACAGAAGTACGCTACGACTTGCTTTAATTAAACTTTGATTTTCAGAGCTTTAGTTGCGATTGCGGGCAATGCAATCATAGAATCAGTGTTCGTTTTGAAAAATGTTGCATTTTTTGTATGCGATCGTATAGATTGCATACAAAACAGTAATTAAATCGTTATATTTAAAATCAATGCAAATAATCTTGTTGAGAAAACAATTTGCTCGGTACGCGATTAGAATCATTAACACACTTTCGGCCAATTCGGTAGAAGAGGATTTGCGTTTCGATTAAAATATTGTCATGGTCGAAAGTGTGAATTAACATCTTTATTTCTTCTGGAACATCTTTATCGACGCATCTGGCTTCGTCTAGATAAATCAACGGTTAGTATTATTTTCTAATCTCAATTATTACTTCTCACATATTCATTTTTTAAATCGTGATTGTTTTTATTCATGAAAAATCTTTTGAATGATATGAAACATAATTAATTTTATTTTCTATTTTTAAATATAGATTATAATAATCGATTCAACGATTCAACGATTAAACAATACATCGATTCTACAATACATCGATTCAACAATTCATCGATTCAACAATTTAACAATTCATCCAATTTAAATCAACTTCACATCTTTATTTCTTCTGGAACATCTTTATCGATGCATCTGGCTTCGTCTAGATAAATCAACGGTTATTATTATTTTCTAATCTCAATTATTACTTCTCACATATTCATTTTTTAAATCGTGATTATTTTTATTCATGAAAAATCTTTTGAATGATATGAAACATAATTAATTTTATTTTCTATTTTTAAATATAGATTATAATAATCGATTCAACGGTTTAACGATTAAACAATACATCGATTCTACAATACATCGATTCAACAATTCATCGATTCAACGATTCGACATTCAACATTCAACATTCAACGACACTCAACATTCAACATTCAACGATTCAACATCAACGATTCAACATTCATCGATTCTACAATACATCGATTCTACAATACATCGATTCAACAATTCATCGATTCTACAATACATCGATTCAACAATTCATCGATTCTACAATACATCGATTCAACAATTCATCGATTCAACAATTCAACAATTCATCGATTCAACAATTCATCCAATTTAAATCAACTTCACGACATCGTTCAACCAACAGCGAGGGGGACGAGTGTTTTTGAGCCATCGCAGAACTTCTACTGCCAATTGTTCAGTTTCATTTTTTATTTTATTTTTATGGTAACAATTGGTAACGAGTGAGCGAACAAATTTAAAGTTCCTCCAGTGACCCAATCATGCCGAGGATGAAAGTT
Organism: Polistes fuscatus; assembly: GCF_010416935.1. NCBI lineage: Eukaryota > Metazoa > Arthropoda > Insecta > Hymenoptera > Vespidae > Polistes > Polistes fuscatus. Next base: position 36,674 of record NW_025113009.1, on the reverse strand, counting down.
CCAATATCGGCACGGGTTCCTGGTTGTATTCGTAGATGTATCTTGTCCAAAGCGAGCATAAGCGACCGTGAGTAGAACCTTTGGTTTTGCTCACGAGTGATTCCCAATATATATGTGATTTTTATATATGTGATTTATTTAGATTAGGCCAGGGTCTTCTTGTTTCATCGGTTTCAATTCACTTAATTAACACTGCAATTAATTATTGTACTTATTTTTTTCTCTTTACGTATTTAATCGTGTTAGTAATGGTGAAATCGAGCATTAATTTACTCGATTTCGTGCCAATAAAAAGCATGTAAAAATTGTTTTATATGCATTGCTTCGTAATTAGTTTTTCAATTGTGATTAGATTTTCAATAATGATCAGTTTTTTAAATCGTGATTAGTTTTTCAAATCGTAATTTACTTCAATATATCGATACTTGATATTGTTATCAATAAATGAGCAAGAAGACAAACAAAATTCGCGACCGGATAGATTCTGGCAATTAAGTGGTGGTTTAAAACCCAGTTCTTTAATTAGAACAGCCATTTAGTGAAAGAGTCGTCCGAGGTTTTTAAGAAATATCCATCTTTTGTCACCGTTAGAATCACTCTACACTGCACTACCTCGAAACAGTATTATATAATATAAAACGTTTCTTATGGGGTATTTTTTTTTTTTTCATTCACTTGCTTAAGTCATTATTCACCAAATGACTTGTAGAGTCCTTAATCCGTTTAGATGAATTTTTATAAAAATGTTTTTTCATGTATGTTAATTATGTTTTATTAGATCAGGATTTTCAGCCTAATATACTAATTCCCCTTTTCTCCCCCCTATGCTCTCTTCGTTCTCATCGATGCGTGTTGCCCAGGTGTTACACGTATGGGTGAGAAAAAGTTTGCATGGGTTTTAGTTTTTAAGTTTTCCTCCTTTGGCGGCTGTCATTGCGTTAGTGATTGCACGATGTACTTACACCAGTGTGTGCGTATCAGGTAGTGTGTATCGTACATCGTTTCGCGAAAGTTTTTTATTAATGCATCATTCAATATTTAAATAAATACTTGTACAGTCACGCGTGATATGTACTTGTATTTTTATACTTGTATTAAATTTTTCTCATTTTTTTTTCCGAATCGTTTCGAGTAGTAGAGTTTTCACATTTATTTGTGGAAATTTAACAATACTTGTATCATATTAGTATGCAGATATATACTAGTATGTACCAGTATTTTTGCATTAGTTATTATTGCAATAATCACTAGCCTTGGCAGACGATTACAGCATGGGGTACGTAACCTTTTAGAATATAAGTTTAGAAAACGTGGTTGAACTAGGGTGTCGGAGGTGCCCCGGGGCATGCTCTCTAGTTTAGGTTTTTTGCACCCTGGTGGTATGCGAATACAGATCCAGCGTGGAATGATTGTGTTGGTGTGTCTGTTTGCACTTTTAAATATAGGTGGAGGGATAGGCAGGTAGCATACTTTTCTGTGTGTATGTGAAAACATTAATTTTAAGTAGGTAAGAACCGGGTACGGCAATAGGTTTGCTTCTATTCGGACGCAACCCTGACGCAATCATGCCTCCGGGGTTTTTGGCTAAGTGTCAGCAAATTTTTACACTTTCCATTATTCCTTATGTCTCCATTTTTTTGCTGATACTATGCATTTTAAGTTAAGATAATTGTATCAAGCAGTTCAAAAATACTTTGCAACCAATGAGAACATTAGATAAATCACCCTCATATCTTTTGAACTTGGCAAAGGATTTTGAATTAGTTTTGATACTTAGTTTTTTAAGTATATTAACACTTGCACCTCGCGATCTTTAGTAATATAATTCTTAATGTTAGAAATAACATACACTTATTCGAATAAATTGAGATTATTACAATTGTTGTAATTTTTTCTTTTTATCGAAACATTGTCACCTTTAATGTGCAACGTGTTAATCCTAGTTTTTAATAGGTTCATCATTCAGAAAAATATATCTGCTGGAGCATTCGATTAAATGTGCTTGTGTAGTTGCGTACGATCATTGAATTCTTTCGAGTTTATTGATCGTCCACAAGCTAGTATAATTACTTTACGGAATTAATTCAATATTTTTTCAATCTATTACACATTTATTTTTTTTAATTTTATTTTACAAATAAGTAAGTAAATAAAACTTGTGTTAGAAAAAATCGAGACGCACTCAGGTAGGAACGCAGTTGAGTTTGCGTGTTGGGATTCGTCAGTGGCGTTTGGGATGATGCATTTATGAACTTTGTCATATTTCAGTGGTTATATTATTTAGGATAAATCGATACTGTACGTTGCAAGCTCTTACCTCTCGTTAGGTTTAAGTGAAAATAAAAACAAAAACAAAAACGAAAAAAAATACCAGCGTAAAAACCTGCGGAAATAAAATTACTAATAACTGTGTTGATTCCTTCCCAATTTTCTTTCAGCTTAGATCACAAATGCGTCTCGTATAATAAAATGCGTTTTATTAAACACGAGGGTTTGAGTCTTGTCGCGTATGGTGAGAACAGGTCGGGATTAGGTCGGTTTAGCTCAGGGACGATTTCATTCTTTTAATATAATCCACTGAAATGTGCCAATTTTTATGATGTATCGTTTCAAACGGTAGGGCGTTTTTTGACACGTAATTCTTTTCTTGCGTCGCACGTAGGGAATGCTCCATTGCAGTGGTCAGGGCACGAAGCAAAGAAGAGGCTAAATGCCGAAGAGGCCCCCACAAATTGTGGTATCAAGTGGGCAACTATTCGACTACGAGTTATTTTTCAAAGGATATCTTTGATATTCTTTGATCATGGTTCGTGGTCATATCAAAATCCCTTTGTCTACCCCTTTATCACGTTGTCACTTATGCTCGTAGTAGTATTAGTTATAAGTTGTTCCTGAATGGAGATGATGGACCATTCCATCTCCCAACGATGTCCCACACTCGCGTTCGTGAAAAATTAAAAGTCTTTTAAATACTAGAATCTAGATTTTGCTATTTTTATTTAATTAATAGAGTCATTGCATTTTTTTCTATTTAATTAAAAGTCGAGTCATTGCAGTTTTTAATTAAAAGTCGAGTCATTGCAATTTTCTTATTAAATTAGATTAAAAGTCGAGTCATTGCAATTTTTTTATTACATTAGATTAAAACTAGAGTCCCATTGCATTTTTCTTATTAAAATAAATTAATAGTCGAGTCATTGCATTTTTGAAGTATATAAATTAGAGTCTGGTCTTAGATATTTTTTATGAAATTAGAGTCACGTTCGTTTAAATTGTGTGGACGTCCATGGATTGCTGCAGCATGCACAAATAGTGCATTTGGATACAACGATGGAAGAAGAGGACATTCTTGCATTCATGAATGCAGATAAGGACACAAAATAAAGGTTTCACCATTCAGAATGATTCAAATTGAATTAATAAACACATTAATCAAAGTATATAATAATTAAATATTTTAAATATTTCAATATTTCAATTCATTTCTCAATTTAATATATTTCAATTTCTTTCCAAAATATAATAATTTATTGAATATATATAATGTAATGTATTTTTTATTGCATCCCAATGGTTTCCAGACTCTTATTTTCACTTTGCTTTACATAATCTTTTATCCTATTAATACATTTCTTTTTTATGGAATATATGATCGTTGATTTTTTTTTTTTTAATAGTAACAAATTAATAAAAAGAAAATTTGAATCATTCTTATCGAATGCACTGAAGAGTGCATATGAAAATCGCAGTAAGTACATGCCTGCACTAAAAAGTGCATATGAAAATCGCAGTAAGTACATACCTGCACTGAAAAGTGCATATGAAAATCGCAGTAAGTACAAACATACCTGCTTAACGCAGATGGAAATTCCTGCTAAATGCAGATGAACATACAGTAAGAATATACATTTCTCATTCAGAATGATCAAAAATGAATGAATGAATGCACTGATAAAAGTATCTAATAAATAAATATTTTTAATATTTCAATCTGCGTATTATTTTTTTTAAACACAGAAATTTATCTAACAATAATTAGTAAATTTCATTTCACACATACACACTCTATACATACAATAAATGATTTATATTTAAATAGTGCAAATTTATGAGAAGGTATTTTGAATCATTCCGATTAGAAACGTATATGCTTGCTAAATAAATGAAATAAAACAAATGGCAGTCAGCACTCATAAGTGGATATTAATATGTCCGGAATATACATTTTCATTTCAAAATTATTTATAAATAAATATCAAATGAAAGAGTTAATAAGTACATAAGAGAGAGTGGGAGAAACTATTTTTACTATGCACAAATATTTGAAGAAAGATTTTACAAGAGATGTATGGAGGAGAAATAACGAGTAGTATGAAAACACAATTTTAATATATTTTTTTATTTATTATATATAAAAGTAGAGTAATTATTTTTTTGGAATAAAAATGTATAGTTTTGGTACATAAATGAAACAATTTAAAAGGCTTGCCTGCACTTTAAAAGTGCATACGAAAATCGCATTAAATACAAACACACCTGCTAAATGCAGATAAATATAATTGCTAAATGCAATCGAACATACCAAAAATCGCAGTAAGTACAAACACACCTGCTAAATGCAGATAAATATAATTGCTAAATGCAATCGAACATACCTGCTAAATGCAGATGAATATAAATATGCTGGCTGCCAGCACTCATAAGTGCATATTAATATGTCCGGAATATATATTTTCATTCCAAAATTATTTATAAATAAATATCAAGTGAAAAAGTTAATAGTTCATAAGAGAGAGTGGGAGAAACTATTTTTACTATACACAAATATTTAAAGAAAGATTTTACAAGAGATATATGGAGGAGAAATAAAGAGTAATATGAAAACAATTTTTTTAATATATATCTTTTTATTTATTATATAAAAGTAGAATAATAATTTTTTTGGAATAAAAATGTATAGTTTTGGTACATAAATGAAACAATTTAAAAGGCTTGCCTGCACTTAAAAGTGCATACGAAAATCGCAGTAAGTACAAACATATCTGCTAAACGCAGATGAACAAAACTGCTAAATGCAGTCGAACGTACCTGCTAAATGCAGATGAAAATATGGTAAGAATATACATTTCTGATTCAGAATGATCAAAAATGAATGAATGAGTGCACCGATGAAAGTATTTAATAAATAAATATTTGTAATATTTCAATCTTCGTATTATTTTTTTTAAACACAGAAATTTATCTAATAATAATTAGAAAATTTCATTTTGTATATAATCTATATATAATAATTAAATAGTGCAAATTAAAATGAAAAGCTATTTCGAATGATTCTGATTAGAAACGTATAAGTCTTGCTAAGCGAATGAAAATACACGAAAGTACAGCCAGCACATGCGAGTGCATATAAATTATGTCAAGGTTGTGCATTTTGATTCTAAAATTATTAACAAATAAATATCAACTTTGCATAAGAAATATTTAAAGAAAGTATTTTTAATAAATATATATATATAAATAAAAGTTTTTTGAGAAAAGAAACCAAAGAGAGGAAACCAAAGAGAGGAAACCAAAGAGAGATGATATAAAAATCATTGAAATTTTTTTTACACAGAGATTTATAATAGAAGAAATTATATGATATGAATAAAAATGCATAAATCTTGATATACAAATAAACCGAATTAAAAGGCTGCCCCACACTCTCTCGAGAGAGTGTAAATTATATAAATAAGTTAAGAACAGGGACCCCAGGTTTGCATACGGGATTGTAAATGCACCTGGGGATTTTTAAATATTGCGAAATATTCACAATAAATTAAGTTTTCAATAATGCGTCTTGAATAATTTCCTATGCGTATTGGTAATCGTATTAATCGATTAACAATTTTGTATAAAATTAAAACATTTTTCTATTTATGTATTTATATATTTAAAAAGCATGCATCAGAAACATGCATTTTTTCATATTCACTGGTGTAAATATAGAAAGGCACATTTTCTAATGCATCGAGTATTCAGTATTTTGTAATGTCCACTTTTTGGTCAATTATTTCTTTTTTTTTTTAAATTAGATTATTTATTAAATAATCCTTTTAAAAAGTTTTGATCGTGGATCAGACATTGAATTTTATTTTTCCACACATGCTCTTTTTAATTAGTTTTTTGTTTTAGAATGTACTGTTTTTTTTAAGCCGTAAGGTTTAATATTGAAAAATACCACTTTATCAAAAACGGATATTTACGAAAATTTCTACGATAGTATCTCAAGGTTTGTAATGCCATCATTTACGATATGAAAATATAAATATAATAAAAATTATATATAAGTTATATATGTCGTTATATATAAAATTAATTTTTGTTTTAGGGTCATCGATATTGCCAAGATTCTATTCAACTGTCTGCAGTTTGCGTTCTAATAGTTGTTAAAATGTATAAAAAAAATTAAACCTTAAAACACACCAAGTTTTGCGTAATCACAAATCTATTAGGCATAACATTTTAGAGAATGCACTGCGGAACAGTGTACATTTTAGTAATGTATTTAAAATTCTTGCGTTAAGATTTCCTATACTTGAAGTAAAAAGATATACGTGACCCTTATATTAAATAAAATTAAACTCTTTTTCCTACATACGCAATACTTTATCGAGTTAAAAATCGATCCGTAAAGATTCACAAAATTTAAGAGAACAGTTCGGTCGTTTCTCGTTAATATAACTTTAACCTAAGGTAGGACCAGCAATAAATGTCGTTTCTTTGGATAGTTCGCATCAATACTTTTAATACTGAAAACCAGCGGATGTAAGTGAATTTTATATTAAATAAAAGTTCACTCTTTTCTCTACGAATAGAATACTTTATCGACTTATAAATTTTGCTCGCAAAGTGCATATAATGTCAGTGAATGCAGTGCTGTATAGTTTACATCTAAGCCATTTCTATGAAAACTTCACAATAAATATACCCTTATAGACCGCTGAAACAAAAACGTATTGAAAATATAGTTTCTTTGAAACGAACTGATTTTTCTTGCCAGAAACTTTAATTTCTTATAAACCTTGCTTTTTAGAAACATCAGCTTATAGACCGGTATCACTAAAATCATTAAGATTAATAAACTCACTGTAACATTCACTTTTTTTGTCATAAAATTAATATTCAGAAAAACCTACATCACTAAAAGATTATTTAATAGACCGCTAGGGAAAAATAGAATTAGATTTGTACACTCTTTTCTACGCATACACATCTCTTTCAGACTTATTATTTTAGACAACTATTGTTTCGCAGAAATATGAGGTTATAGACTGCTCGCACTGAAACCTTATGGATTTAAATGCACTTTGATGCACATTCATTTTTCTTGTATTACACTTGATTTTGAAAAAAACTTGCATCGCAGAAAGATTATGTAATAGACCGCCAGCATAAAATACACTTAGATTTGTAAGCTCTTAGCAATGCATTCACCTTTCTTTTAAGAATCTTTTATTTTTACATTTCTTGCTTTGCAGAAACATAAGCTTATAGACTTGTGGCACGAAAACCTCTTAGATTATTATGCACTTTGCTGCGCATACACTTTTCTTGTAATATAATTGATTTTCAAAGAAACATGCATTGCTGAAAGATGATCCAATAGACTGCTTGCATAAATTTTCTTGCAATACACTTTTTTTAAAAGAAACTTGCAACGCTAAAAGATGATGTGATAGACCTATACCATAGGATACACTTAAATTTTTACATTTTTTTCTAGACATTCACTTTTCTTTCGAGACTCTTTTATTTTCACATATCTTTACAGAAGAAACATAATATTATATACTGAAAGTACATAAACATTCTAGATATCCTAATTTTATTCGTGTAACCTCGTCGTGTATATACACGTGGACCGTGAATTTTTCAGGGAACATATGTTTGTTTTAGTGTATACAATGCGTTGCTAAGCAACAGTATACGTCATGGTAAGCTAGGGCCATCTAGAGGTAGTCTACGAAAGAAATATAAACTTGGTTGGTAACAAAAATATTACTTACCGACTGTAGATTTTAGGATGGTAACTTGTCGACCACTAAGTTTTGATGGTAACCTAGCAAGAAGGCTTGTCTACTGTCGGTAAGTCTGATGGTAGGTTACCATCAAATCTTTTCGGTCGGGAAGTTACCTACAGAATACCGAATGTCGGTAAGTACTGATTGTTTATTACCATAGTATCTTTTTGTCGGTAATAGGTAATTATTTTTCTTTATGTTTTAATCAGATTTGTTAGATCGGAAAGTTTCCGAACTTTTGAAGCATTTAAAGAGCTTTTATATGATTATTTTTAAAAATTTAAATGTTCTTTAGCTTGCGAGTTATTAAAAATTTTGTGTACAGCTTTCTTCCTTGTTTTTAAACATCCTATATGCTTTTAATAATTGTTTAGCATCTTGTTTTAGGGAATTTAACGAGCTTTAAAATGGCTATTGTAAAGCAATTTGAATTTTGTTAGTCTTCGAGTGATTAAAGTTTTTGTGTAGAAATTCCATCTTTTTGTTTAGACACCATATACATTGTAAATAATTAGGTTTAGCATCAGGTTGTTTTCTGTGCATTCACCCGTATCATTTTATTCTCAATTATTTAGACAACCATTGCTCTTCAGAAACATAAGCCTATAGACTGCTTGCACTGTAACCTTATAGATTTAAATGCACTTTGATGAACAATTACTTTTCTTGTATTAAACTTAAATTTTGCAAAAAACTTGCATCACAAAAAGATGATCTAATAAACCGCTATCATAAAATACACTGAGATTTGTACTCTTTTTTCTATGCATTCAATTCTTTTTTTAAAAGCTTTAGTTAAGACAACTATTGTTTCGCAAAAATATAAGGTTACAGTGTAGCGGAAGGAACAAGGAACTTAAATTCTATTATTTCAAACACTGATCGCCACTACTATTTTTATGTAACATTTATTTTATTCATAAACTATTAGAAAACAAGAATGGATAAAAAAAATGCGTTGTTGATCGAGCACGTGTAACTACTTAATTCATTTCTTTATTTATAATAACGGAAGAAGAAAGCCATTGTAACTATGGAAACATTAACGTTCCCATAGAGACGTTGTAAGCCGTGATGGAGTGTTAGCGCTAAAGTAGCTTGGTCAGAGAATCAGCGTTGAGGACGGCAGTGCCAGTCGTCCCATGGGATAAAGTTCGAAACTGCTTATCGACAGCAAGCCGCTACAATGGACTGCTATCACTTACATCTATTAGATTAAAATGCACTGTGATGCACATTCTGTTTTCTTGTAATATACTAGATTTTCAAAAAAAGCTTTTATCGCAAAATGATGATCCAATAGACTGCTAGTATAAAATATTCTCAGATTTGTAAGCTCTTTGCTATGCATTCACCTTTTTTGTCAGAATCATTTATTTATAAATTTCTTGCTTTGCATAATCATAAGTTTATAGACTTCTGGCAATATATTATATATATTTTCTTGTAATATACTTGATTTTCAAAGAAACATGCATTGCTGAAAGATTATCCAATAGACTGCTTGCATAAATTTTCTTGTAATACACTTTTTTTAAAAGAAACTATCAACGCTAAAAGATGGTCCGATAGACCGATACCATAGGATAAACATAAATTTTAAAATTTTTTTCTACACATTCACTTTTCTTTTGAGACTCTTTTATTTTCACATATCTTTCCAGAAGAAACATAATATTGTATACTGAAAGTACATAAACATTCTAGATAACTTAATTTTAAACGTGTAACTTCGACGTGTATATACACGTGGTCCATGCATTTTTCAGGGAACTTACGTGTGTTTTGGTTAATGCAATGCGTTGCTAAGCAACAGTATACGTCATTGTAAGCTAGGGCCATCTAGAGGTAGTCTACGAAAGAAATATAAACTTGGTTGGTAACAAAAATATTACTTACCGACTGTAGATTTTAGGATGGTAACTTGCCAACCGCTAAGATTTGATGGTAACCTAGCAAGAAGGCTTGTCTACTGTCGGTAAGTCTGATAGTAGGTTACCATCAAATCTTTTCGGTCGGGAAGTTACCTACAGAATACCAAATGTCGGTAAGTCCAGATTGTTTATTACCATAGTATCTTTTTGTCGGAAATAGGCTTTTACAAATAATTAATATAACAACTAACATATTGGGTGTATCCTGAAAGTATATTCCGAACTTAAAATAATTTATAGGAACTTCCAATGAATTATTTCTTGATGTCGGTTTTTCTGAAAGTAAGTTTAAAACAAATTTTATAGGTCAGTAAGTTGCCATCATACATCAATAGTAAGGAAATTATTTTTCTTTATGTTTTAATCAGATTTGTTAGATCGGAAAGTTTCAGAACTTTTGAAGCATTTAAAGAGCTTTTACATGATTATTTTTAAGAATTTAAATATTCTTTAGCTTGCGAGTTATTAAAAATTTTGTGTACAGCTTTCTTCCTTGTTTTAAAACAACCTATGTACTTTAAATAATTATCTTTAACATCTTGTTTTAGGGCATTTAAAGAGCTTTAAAATGTCTATAATAAAGCAATTTGAATTTTGTTAGTCTTCGAGTGATTAAAGTTTTTGTGTACAGATTCCATCTTTTTTTTTGACAACCTATATATTGTAAATAATTAGGTTTAGCATCAGGTTGTTTTCTGTTCATTCACCCGTATCATTTTATTCTCAATTATTTAGACAACTATTGCTGTGCAGAAACATAAGCATATAGACTGCTTGCACTATAACCTTATAGATTTTAATGCACTTTGATACACATTCACTTTTGTTGAAATATACTTGATTTTCAAAAAAACTTGCAACGCAAAAAGATGATCTAATAAACCGATATCATAAAATACACTGAGATTTGTACTCTTTTTTCTAAGCATTCAACTCTCTTTTTAAACGCTTTAGTTAAGACAACTATTGTTTCGCAAAAATATAAGGTTACAGTGTAGCGGAAGGAACAAGGAACTTAAATTCTATTATTTCAAACACTGATCGCCACTACTATTTTTATGTAACATTTATTTTATTCATAAACTATTAGAAAACAAGAATGGATAAAAAAAATGCGTTGTTGATCGAGCACGTGTAACTACTTAATTCATTTCTTTATTTATAATAACGGAAGAAGAAAGCCATTGTAACTATGGAAACATTAACGTTCCCATAGAGACGTTGTAAGCCGTGATGGAGTGTTAGCGCTAAAGTAGCTTGGTCAGAGAATCAGCGTTGAGGACGGCAGTGCCAGTCGTCCCATGGGATAAAGTTCGAAACTGCTTATCGACAGCAAGCCGCTACAATGGACTGCTATCACTTACATCTATTAGATTAAAATGCACTGTGATGCACATTCTGTTTTCTTGTAATATACTAGATTTTCAAAAAAAGCTTTTATCGCAAAATGATGATCCAATAGACTGCTAGTATAAAATATTCTCAGATTTGTAAGCTCTTTGCTATGCATTCACCTTTTTTGTCAGAATCATTTATTTATAAATTTCTTGCTTTGCATAATCATAAGTTTATAGACTTCTGGCAATATATTATATATATTTTCTTGTAATATACTTGATTTTCAAAGAAACATGCATTGCTGAAAGATTATCCAATAGACTGCTTGCATAAATTTTCTTGTAATACACTTTTTTTAAAAGAAACTATCAACGCTAAAAGATGGTCCGATAGACCGATACCATAGGATAAACATAAATTTTTAAATTTTTTTCTACACATTCACTTTTCTTTTGAGACTCTTTTATTTTCACATATCTTTCCAGAAGAAACATAATATTGTATACTGAAAGTACATAAACATTCTAGATAACTTAATTTTAAACGTGTAACTTCGACGTGTATATACACGTGGTCCATGCATTTTTCAGGGAACTTACGTGTGTTTTGGTTAATGCAATGCGTTGCTAAGCAACAGTATACGTCATTGTAAGCTAGGGCCATCTAGAGGTAGTCTACGAAAGAAATATAAACTTGGTTGGTAACAAAAATATTACTTACCGACTGTAGATTTTAGGATGGTAACTTGCCAACCGCTAAGATTTGATGGTAACCTAGCAAGAAGGCTTGTCTACTGTCGGTAAGTCTGATGGTAGGTTACCATCAAATCTTTTCGGTCGGGAAGTTACCTACAGAATACCAAATGTCGGTAAGTCCAGATTGTTTATTACCATAGTATCTTTTTGTCGGTAATAGGCTTTTACAAATAATTAATATAACAACTAACATATTGGGTGTATCCTGAAAGTATATTCCGAACTTAAAATAATTTATAGGAACTTCCAATGAATTATTTCTTGATGTCGGTTTTTCTGAAAGTAAGTTTAAAACAAATTTTATAGGTCGGTAAGTTGCCATCATACATCAATAGTAAGGAAATTATTTTTCTTTATGTTTTAATCAGATTTGTTAGATCGGAAAGTTTCAGAACTTTTGAAGCATTTAAAGAGCTTTTACATGATTATTTTTAAGAATTTAAATATTCTTTAGCTTGCGAGTTATTAACAATTTTGTGTACAGCTTTCTTCCTTGTTTTAAAACAACCTATGTACTTTAAATAATTATGTTTAACATCTTGTTTTAGGGCATTTAAAGAGCTTTAAAATGGCTATAATAAAGCAATTTGAATTTTGTTAGTCTTCGAGTGATTAAAGTTTTTGTGTACAGATTCCATCTTTTTTTTTTGACAACCTATATATTGTAAATAATTAGGTTTAGCATCAGGTTGTTTTCTATGCATTCACCCGTAACATTTTATACTCAATTATTTAGACAACTATTGTTCCGCAGAAACATAAGCCTATAGACTGCTCGCACTGTAACCTTATAGATTTAAATGCACTTTGATGCACGTTCATTTTTCTTGTATTATACTTGATTTTCAAAGAAACATGCATCGCAGAAAGATTATCTAATAGACCGCGAGCATAAAATACACTCAGATTTGTAAGCTCTTAGCAATGCATTCACCTTTCTTTTAAGAATCTTTTATTTTTACATTTCTTGCTTTGCAGAAAGATGAGGTTATAGACTTCTGGCACTAAAAGCTTTCAGATTATTATGCACTTTGCTGCGCATACACTTTTCTTGTAATAAAGTTGATTTTCAAAGAAACATGCATCGCAGAAAGATTGTCTAATAGACCGCGAGCATAAAATACACTCAGATTTGTAAGCTCTTAGCAATGCATTAACCTTTCTTTTGAGAATTATTTATTTTTACATTTCTTGCTTTGCAAAAACATAAGCTTGTAGATTTGTGGCACTAAAAGCTCTCAGATTATTATGCACTTTGCTGCGCATACACTTTTCTTGTAATAAAGTTGATTTTCAAAGAAACATGCATCGCAGAAAGATTGTCTAATAGACCGCGAGCATAGAATACACTCAGATTTGTAAGCTCTTAGCAATGCATTAACCTTTCTTTTGAGAATCATTATTTTACATTTCTTGCTTTGCAAAAACATAAGCTTGTAGATTTGTGGCACTAAAAGCTCTCAGATTATTATGCACTTTGCTGCGCATACACTTTTCTTGTAATAAAGTTGATTTTCAAAGAAACATGCATCGCAGAAAGATTGTCTAATAGACCGCGAGCATAGAATACACTCAGATTTGTAAGCTCTTAGCAATGCATTAACCTTTCTTTTGAGAATTATTTATTTTTACATTTCTTGCTTTGCAAAAACATAAGCTTGTAGATTTGTGGCACTAAAAGCTCTCAGATTATTATGCACTTTGCTGCGCATACACTTTTCTTGTAATAAAGTTGATTTTCAAAGAAACATGCATCGCAGAAAGATTGTCTAATAGACCGCGAGCATAAAATACACTCAGATTTGTAAGCTCTTAGCAATGCATTAACCTTTCTTTTGAGAATTATTTATTTTTACATTTCTTGCTTTGCAAAAACATAAGCTTGTAGATTTGTGGCACTAAAAGCTCTCAGATTATTATGCACTTTGCTGCGCATACACTTTTCTTGTAATAAATTTGATTTTCAAAGAAACATGCATCGCAGAAAGATTGTCTAATAGACCGCGAGCATAGAATACACTCAGATTTGTAAGCTCTTAGCAATGCATTAACCTTTCTTTTGAGAATCATTTATTTTTACATTTCTTGCTTTGCAAAAACATAAGCTGTAGATTTGTGGCACTAAAAGCTCTCAGATTATTATGCACTTTGCTGCGCATACACTTTTCTTGTAATAAAGTTGATTTTCAAAGAAACATGCATCGCAGAAAGATTGTCTAATAGACCGCGAGCATAGAATACACTCAGATTTGTAAGCTCCTAGCAATGCATAACCTTTCTTTTGAGAATCATTTATTTTTACATTTCTTGCTTTGCAAAAACATAAGCTGTAGATTTGTGGCACTAAAAGCTCTCAGATTATTATGCACTTTGCTGCGCATACACTTTTCTTGTAATAAATTGATTTTCAAAGAAACATGCATCGCAGAAAGATTGTCTAATAGACCGCGAGCATAAAATACACTCAGATTTGTAAGCTCTTAGCAATGCATTCACCTTCCTTTTAAGAATCTTTTATTTTTACATTTCTTGCTTTGCAGAAATAGAGGTTATAGACATCTGGCACTAAAGCTCTCAGATTATTATGCACTTTGCTGCGCATACACTTTTCTTGTAATAAAGTTGATTTTCAAAGAAACATGCATCGCAGAAAGATTGTCTAATAGACCGCGAGCATAAATACACTCAGATTTGTAAGCTCTTAGCAATGCATTAACCTTTCTTTGAGAATCATTATTTTTACATTTCTTGCTTTGCAAAAACATAAGCTTGTAGATTTGTGGCACTAAAAGCTCTCAGATTATTATGCACTTTGCTGCGCATACACTTTTCTTGTAATAAAGTTGATTTTCAAAGAAACATGCATCGCAGAAAGATTATCTAAAGACCGCGAGCATAAAATACACTCAGATTTGTAAGCGCTTAGCAATGCATTCACCTTTCTTTGAAGAATCTTTTATTTTTACATTCTTGCTTTGCAAAAACCATAAAGCTTATAGACTTGTGGCACTAAAACCTCTCAGATTATTTTGCACTTTGCTGCGCATACACTTTTCTTGTAATAAAGTTGATTTTCAAAGAAACATGCATCGCAGAAAGATTGTCTAATAGACCGCGAGCATAGAATACACTCAGATTTGTAAGCTCTTAGCAATGCATTAACCTTTCTTTTGAGAATCATTTATTTTTACATTTCTTGCTTTGCAAAAACATAAGCTTGTAGATTTGTGGCACTAAAAGCTCTCAGATTTATTATGCACTTTGCTGCGCATACACTTTTCTTGTAATAAAGTTGATTTCAAAGAAACATGCATCGCTGAAGATTATCCAATAGACTGCTTGCATAATTTTCTTGTAATACACTTTTTTAAAAGAAACTATCACGCTAAAAGATGGTCCGATAGACTCGATACCATAGGATAAACATAAATTTTTAATTTTTTCTACACATTCACTCTCTTTTGAGACTTTATTTTCACATATCATTCCAGGCGAAACCATAATATTATATACTGAAGTACATAAACATTCTAGATAACCTATTTTATTCGGTAACTTCGTCGTGCATATACACGTGGACCATGCATTTTTCAGGGAACTTACGTGTGTTTTGGTTTAATGCAATGCGTTGCTAAGCAACCGGTATACGTCATCTTAAGCTAGGGCCCTCCAGAGATTGTTTACGAAAAAAATATAAACTGCGATGGTAACTAAAGATAATTATTTACCGACGGTAGATTTTTGAGTTAGATTTTTTTTTAACACTCTGTGTATTCAAAA
>NW_025113009.1:0-19102 GCF_010416935.1 Polistes fuscatus | reverse complement strand
GGTGGGTTTTTAGTCGGAAGAATCCGACACTCCCTTGAGTACCGGGCTCAAGGGGCCCTATGCAGGTTTTTCCCCCTGACGAAAAAAAAAAAAAAAAAAAAAAAAAGGGTTTTGCGTCGGGTTGCGTCAGGGTTGCGTCAGGGTTCCCCCCCGTTGGGTAGGGGGTAGTAGAATACTCCCACAGTATTCCTGCTTGTCGTAAGCGACTAAAAGGGAGGGTATGAATGGTGTGTGTATGTTCTTTGTGTGGCATTCTATCTTTAATTCTTTCTATCACCCTTTTTCTATTCTTTTCTTCGTCTCTTACTTCCTTCATTTCCTCTCCTTTCCTCTGGGCTTGTGCCTACCGAAATTAAAATTAATATGGAAAGTACAAGCTTGAGAAAAAACCCGTGTGGGGAGGGATACCCACGCAACGGCGGTGTTTGGTGGTGTAGGACGCCAACCATCGTCGTATCATACTACTGTGAGAGTCTGTGGTAGGCAACACGGCCCAGACTCTGGTTAATGCCTCGGAAGTTGTTCGCAGGTAGGTGACCTGGCCTGCGAATTGACTAAGGCCTTAGGAAAGAGGTACCAATGGAGGAATGGCAGAAGGAGGCCAGAGCCATGGAGGAGTTGCGGTTGACGGACCCGGAGTCACCAATCAAGACCAGGGCAAACAAAGGTTGAGGAGCATCATCACGTCGTCGGATGAGGACGACTGCCTCATCGTGGAAGAGGACGCGCCGAGAAGAAGCCGGACGCCGCTGACACTGAAGGCGGGAAGGCTGCCAGAAACTCAGAGCACTACCTAAGAGGAATAGAAAAGGAGGAGAGCGAGATGCTCTAACTGAAAGGGGAAGTGTCGGAAAAATAAAGCGACTATTAAAGAGTCGCTTATCATTCGGCCGACGAAATGGAGAAGAGGATGGAGAGAGAGAAACAATCCGGCTCTCGGTTCTCAAGGGCTGAGGCAGTATTCCAGCTGAGGACGGAAGCAAGATCAGAGACGAGCAGATTCGTCAAATGGAAGGGCAAATTGCTAGGCTTCAAAGGGAGCTTAAAAAGCGAGAGGCAGAAAGCAAAGCCATGGAGTGAAGGCGGTTGCTGCCCTGAATCAGGGAGGCAGACGCCTACAATAAACAAAGTAACCCCATCTTTGGAGAAGAGATTGGAGGATGCTAGGATGGGGATGGTATGAGCTGTGTGATGGCGGTTCTGGGGACTTTGGCAAGAGCATTGAGGCCCTGCAGAAGACACAGCTCGAGATGTGGAAGATCTTCAGGGAAACCAACAAGCCACCCCAGCGGAAACAGGGCGGACTGCGCGGGGGGGAAGGGAAGTGCTCCCGCCCCCGGGAACCTCGAGGGCTCCTGCCCAAAGGGTTCCTACCGTGAATAATGTTGTCCCCCCCTCACAGGATGGTTTGTCGAGGTAGTCGGAAGGAAGAAGCGACGCCAGCAGACAAACCAGCTGTGTTAGACAGAGAAGACCACCACATCGGGGGATCGAGGTGCCACAGGAGTGGCACCAGAAGAGAAGAAGAAAAGAAGAAGAGGAATCGCAGCGGTGGGACCAGGGAGACAGCAGCGGTCTCACTAGCGTGCAATGAGACACTGTCATATCGTGATGCTCTCGCCAAGGCCAGAGAGAGCATTAGCCTCAAAGAGTTTGGGGTAGAGAAGGTAACAATGAGGAGGGGTCTAACGGGGGCCTTCATCTTCAGCATCAGGGGGAAGGAGGCTGCTATTGAGGCGGACCGGGTAGCTGATGCCTTGAAGAGGACGGTGCCGGAAGCCAAGAACGCTCGGCCACATAGAACGAGGTCCTTTAGGCTGGTGGGTATTGACCCAAGCCTGAACATCCGTAATAAGGAATGCCCTCCTCGCTATAAAGGGGAACATCTACCCAAATAAAATTTGGGTTGGTGAGATCAGGGCGGGCAGGGGACGACTCTGGGAGACGGTCGTCTCTGCCCCGGTAGAAATGGCCCAGGCTGTCATCAACAGGGGAGGGGTAGACTTCGGTCTATACCGGGCAAAGGTGGTCAAGCTCCGGCAAAGGCCACTGCGTTGCCACCGCTGTCTGGCCAGGGGGCATGTCGCTATGAGCTGCCCTAGTCCAACCTCTAGGGCGAACCTTGCCATCAGTGTGGCCAACCGGGCCACAACGCAAAGGATTGCAGAATAAGATAGAGTGTCCGGTATGTAGGGACGCTGGGCACAGGAACAGGAGCCATCGCGCGGGGAGCTGGGAGTGCCGGTGGTCCCTCCGCGAAGGGCGAACAGCGAAGCGTGCGCGTCCGCGGGTAGTGGGCTCGGGTGCCTAGTGTTTCGGTGGGTGAGAGGGTATGGAGGTGGACGCGGACCTATCACTCCTACAGGAACAACGAACGATAAAGCTGCGCAGGGCAAGGGCTGCGATAGGAACAGGGTGTGCGGGGCCTGCAGAAGTAGCGGGGGTCAGTGGTGTAAACACATCAACAATGTCCCTTAGTGAGTGCTGCGTACAGGTGAACCTGAACCATGCGCGGGGTGCGCAGGATCTATTGATCCAGCGTATGCGCGAGTGTGGGGCGGGGATCGCGATTATCGCAGAACCGTGGTGGGTTCCCCCGGTGATGAGAAATGGTTCTGGTCCCTGGGTGGGGCTCCGCTATCTGCGGTATTGATGGGTGAAAGTGGAAGACCCTGCAGTCTGGTGCAAAGGGGTAACTTTTCGTAGCTGTTAAGTGGGGGGTCTCGCTGGTGATTTCCGTTTACTTTCCCCCAGCGAGGTAATTAGTAAATATTTTAAACTCGTGGACGAGCTCGAAGAGCTCTTGGGAAGTTTCCTACCTCTCCGGTGCTGCTGGCTGGCGACTTTAATCCCGGGCCCATAGATGGACCCGGGGGGTGGAGTAACCTAAGGGGTGGGTTGCTCTCTACCTAAGCCCATCGGTTGAACTTGCACCTCTTCAACCGAGCTGGCTCCCCACGTGCGTTCGGCCGCAAGGGTCGAGCGTCATTGACCTCACGTGAAGCTCGTCAGCTGCTAGTATCCGCTTATCGGAGTGGAGGGTAGATCAAGCAGAGTCCCTTTCGGACCATGCGTACGTAGTCTTCAACGTACTGCCATGAGACTGCGGGTCCCAAGCTTGAGCCGGCCCGGCAGGACTTTCCCTCGGTGGAATGCGAGGGCTGCGGACAGGGACATGCTCGACGCTGCCCTTATATCGGGCGACTGGACTCGTCCCAGTGGTGAGAGTAGTGCGCGGGATTTCGTTAAGTGGCTGCGCGGAATGTTAGTGCTGTATGTGATATGGCACTGCCGAGAGCGGGGAACACGAGGAACAGGAGGAGGAAGGCGTGCTGGTGGTCGCAGGAACTGTCTGCTATTAGGGCAGAAGCGACTGCGGCTAGGAGACGCTTTCTGAAGGCCAGGCGCAGTGGGGTCAAAGAAGAGTGGAACTGTGCCTGGAGGCCCGCAGGGAGTCTAAAAAACAACTGAAGAGGGCCATTAGGAGGGCCAAAGCCACTGCCTGGAGGGACTTCGTGGGGACGCTTGAGGCGGATCCGTGGGGCAGACCATATGCCTGGTCATGGGGAAGTTGAGGCCATACTCAGCACCCTTGACGAAGGTACTCGAGACAGAAGTGTTTGACCTGCTGCTGGGGGGCCTATTTCCCCAAGTAGAGCGGGACAACAGTTGGGACCTCCGCGGTGTTCAAGTGGATGGTGCGGCGGTAACGCTGGAGGAGGTGCTGACTGCGGCAAGGAAGATCGCCGGTGGAAAGGCTCCGGGACCGGAGGCGGGGTCCCGGGCATAGTGATAAAGGCAGCAGCGGTCCACTGCGGAGTCGGCCTGGCTGAACTGTTCACGGAGTGCCTCAGGGCAGCAACTTTCCAACAGCCTGGAAGAGGGCAAGACTGGTCCAGATAAAGAAAGAAACTGGACGCCCAACCGGATCTGCCTGGCTCCTACAGACCGATCTGCCTACTGGATGAGACCGCGAAACTGTTCGAGCGGGTAATCGTGGCAAGAATAAACAGATGCCTGGAGGCAGGGGGTCTGTTGTCGCAGGCGCAACATGGCTTTCGCGTCAGACGCTCGACGGTTGGTGCCATAATGGTGGTGAAAAACGTAGTGCGGGGAGTGTGTGGACAGTGAGTGCGTGGGATCCTAACTTCGTTGGATATCAGGAACGCTTTCAACTCGCTGCCATGGGAGACCATCTTCAGGGCGTTGGATGGGATGGGCCTTCCCACATACATAGTAAACATTATAAGGAGTTATTGTCCAACCGAACATTATTGTTTGTTGTGAAGAGTGGACAATTAAAAGAAAGACAGGTTTCGCGCGGGGTTCAGCAGGGTTCGGTGCTGGGGCCAACCCTGTGGAACATAGCCTATGACAGTGTCCTCCGGGTTCTGATGCCGGGGGGTTCCCGGGTCGTCTGTTATGCAGACGACACAGCCCTTCTGTCATCGGGGCGGGGCCTGTCGGAGGCGATCGCGAATGCGGAACGCGACCTTGATGTGTTAGTGAGTGCGATTGAGGAGCTTGGCCTCGAGGTGGCGCCACACAAGACGGAGGCAATGGCCTTCCCTGCCTCTGCCCTCCGCAGACGCAGGAATGTTCCGGCCCCCGCCATTAGGGTTAGGGGGTCTAGGGTTGCTATAGGTCCCAAAATCAAGTACCTGGGCGTGGTGTTGGACTCTAATCTAACTTTTAGGCCCCACTTCGCGGCCTTGATTCCGAAGGCGGAGGGGATCCTTCGGTCCCTTGGAAGGCTCCTTCCGAACCTTCATGGACCGGGGGAGAAGAAGAGACGCCTCTACAGTAGTGTGGTCCAGTCGGTGCTCATTTATGGGGCACCGGTGTGTGGTGGCGCACTGCTGTGGAGGACATGCGTGTCAAGCGGGCCATTCGATCGTTCCAGAGGAGGGTGGCGATCAGGGTGTGCTGTGCATACAAAACGGTGTTCTCGTTCCATGCGCATGATGGTTGCGGGGATCATTCCTCTCGACCATCTTGCGCCCCGGCTGGCGGAGGTGTATGTGGCCCTTAATGGGGCGGAGGAACCTTTTTCTCCGGCCATTAAGGCGGCGCTGGGCGCTGAAGCCAGGAGGATGGCGGTCGCTGCATGGAAGGAAGAGGAGTTAAGCCTAACAGGGGTAACGGGAGAAACAGGGAGAAACGGAATGCGGGTTAGGGCAGCCATTGCTGATAGGTTGGATGAGTGGTTGAAAGGCCGCACTCCATAGGTACGACCTTTCACACCACTCAGCTGATGACCGGACATGGTTGCTTCCCTGCATTCCTATAGAATAGGGAAGGCGATATCTCCGCAGTGCTTTCACTGCGGAGGATGATGAAGATGACGCTGACCACACCCTGGTCGACTGCCCTGCGTTGGTGAGTGAGCGGGATGATCTTGCTGTGGACTTGGGGGGGGTGCATTTCTCCCTCTCCGGCATACTCAGGGCATCCCTGGATATGCCGGGGGGGTTGGATGCATTCCGGTCTTTCGCGGGGCGGTGATGAGAGCGAAAGAGAATGCAGAGAGAGAGTGAACGGGGGTTGCGTGCGGCGCCGCAGAGGAGACTTGCTCCTAGGGCCCCCCCGGGCGAGACGTCGCGTGCCTGGCGACGAATGGCTAACGGCTGTGCGTCGATTCCCCCTCATTGAAGTGAGTTACTTGTATTGTACTGGAGGTGCGAAACTGTGTGTTAATACGGTGTGAGAGTGGTGTGGGCCTGACTGAAATACTGTTTATTGTAAGGTCAGGGCCAGGAGTGAGTGTGTAATCTGCGCCTCCAGTTGTAACTGTTGAGTGCGCCTAAGTAATGAGAGATTGCGCCTCCGGGGAGAAACTCTACCGTTGAGTGCGCTGGATGTAGGAGTGTGTATGTTGCGGGAGAAAGCGCGGAAAATTTCCGACCGGGCTTATTAGGGGAGAGGCACATAGGTAATTTGAATTGTACATACTGTGCGTTGCGCCTGCCTCTTCTCCTCGCGGGAGACTCTGCACCAGGTGGGTTTTTAGTCGGTAGAATCCGACACTCCCTTGAGTAACGGGCTCAAGGGGCCTATGAAGTTTTCCCCCTGACGAAAAAAAAAAAAAAAAAAAAAAAAAAAAAAAGGGTTGCGTCAGGGTTGCGTCAGGGCCCACACCCTGGTAGTCTGCCCTGCGTGGGTGAGTGAGCGGGACGATCTTGCTGGGGACTTGTGGGGGGGGGTGCACTTCTCCCTCTCCAGCATACTCAGGGCATCCTTGGATATGCTGGGGGGGGTGGGATGCATTCCGGTCTTTCGCGGGGCGCGTTATGAGAGCGAAAGAGAATGCAGAGGAGAGAGAGAGCGGGGGTGCGTGCGGCGCCGCAGAGGGAAGGCTCCTAGCGGCCCCCCGGGCGAGACTTCGCGTGCCTGGGGCGACGAATGGCTGACGGCTATGCGTCGATTCCCCTCATTGAATGGAGACCCTTGTATATTGTACTGGAGTGTGAGAACTGTGTGTTAATACGGTTGAAATGGTGTGGGCCTGACCGAAATATTGTCTTATGTAAGGTCAGGCCAGGAGTGAGGTGTAATCTGCGCCTCCAGTTGTAACTGTTGAGTGCGCCTAAGTATGAGAGATTGCGCCTCCGGGGAGGAAACTCTACCGTTGAGTGCGCTGGATGTGAGTGTGTATGTTGCGGGAGAAAGCGCGGAAAATTTCCGACGCCGGGCTATTAGGGAGAGGCACATAGTATTTGAACTTACAGACTGTGCGTTGCGCCTGCCTCTTCTCCTCGCGGGAGACTCTGCACCAGGTGGGTTTTTTAGTCGGTAAGAATCCGACACTCCCTTGAGTACCGGGCTCAGGGGCCTATGAAGGTTTTCCCCTGACGAAAAAAAAAAAAAAAAAAAAAAAAAAAAAAAAATGGTGCGGGTTGCGTCAGGTGTTGCGTCAGGGTAGCCTGGAAAACACCGGCCAGGCTCATCGGGGTGGGAGCGGGTGAAGTATGTGCATGTAGCACGGTTCCGCCCCCTCCCACCCAACGAATGAAGGTGAATTGCACCAGGTGGGTTTTTAGTCGGGTAGGAATCCGACACTCCCTTGAGTACCGGGCCATAGGCCTATAAAGGTTTTCCCCCTGACGAAAAAAAAAATAAAAAAAAAAAAAAAAAAAAAAAAAAAAGGGTGCGTCGGTCACCCCCAGGGTAGTGGGGTGTAGTAGAATACTCCCACAGTATTCCCTACTCTTCGTAAGAGGCGACAAAAGGGGGTATGAATGGTGTGTGTGCTATCTGAGTGGCGTATTTATCTACTTACTTCTATTTCTGTACCCCTCTTTTTTCTTCTCTTTTTCTTCTCTCTCACTTCTTCTTTCTTTCCGTTCCACTGGGCTTGTGCCTAATTTGACGAATAAAAATAAAAGGTTACAAGATCAGTAAATAACCCTGTTGAAGGGACATCCACACACCGGCGGTGCTAGGGGTGGTGTTGGCAGCCACCCTCCGTCGTCATCATACGACTGCTATGAGTCGGGTAGGTGACCCGGCCCCCGACTCTGGTAACCAATACAGGAAGCTGTTCGCAGGTAGGCGACCTGGCCTGCGGATCGACCAATGTCTCAGGAAGGGATATATGGAGTCGACTCTCCAACTGTCGGATCCATACGGAAGAGGGCTAGGCCGATGGTCTACTCCACGTCATCAGATGACGAAGTAATAGATTTAACGAGTATGGAGGGAGTTTTATCGGAGAAGCCATCAGTCTCCAATTTGGAATCAGAGAGACTGATCGACCTAATCCTAGATCATGCTGCCGAGGCCGAAATAAAAAGGAAGACCTGCGGCAATATCAAGGGGGAAATATCCGGGAAGATGAAGTCCTGTCACCTGGGTATAAAGAGGTCGCTAAGGAGCTGCAGGCTCGGAACAGGTTGAGCTGCAGCGCAGATATTCGGGAGACGTTGGAGCAGTTACGCTCCGAGACTAGAGCCACGAACATCAGGCTCAAACAACTCGAGGAGGAGTGTTCGCGTCTTAGACGCGAAATCAAACGTAAAGATGTACTCCTTGAGAAGGCTTCCAAGAAGAACAATAATAACATCAGGAAACCCTCCAGCGACGGAAATGGCTGCACAAAAAAAGCGTACTCAGTCTTTCGCTGAGGAAAGACTGGTTGCAGCTAGAAAGATGAGAATTTGGACGGCGGGGCGACGATGAGGGTTCTCGCTGAATTGGCTAAATCTATCACAGCCATTCAGCAGGAACTGAAAACAAGAAAGAAGGACGGGGCTCTTACGCTCAGGTCGCGGCACGACCACGAGTTGCCCCCTCGACGGCGACACAGATGCCACTGACCCCCATCCCAGACGGGGATGGGTTCATGGAGGTCAGGAGAAGGGTAGGGCTACGATACCTATTGGGGGGCCCTTGCCCAAACAATCGAGTGCCGGTAGGGTTGCCCCCCCCACTGTGAAAAAAGGAAGAAGAAGAAGAAGCAAGCCCACGAGGACCAGGGAGACCGCCGCAGTCTCCCTGACCTGCGAGGGAGGAGCCTCCTACCTGGAGGCTCTAAGGAAATTGGAGGGAAGATAAACCTTGACACCATAGGTGTCAAGGGGCTTTCTTACAGGAGGGACCTCACGGGCTCCTTCATTTAGAAAGTCCGCGGCAAATAACGCCCAAACGAAGGCGGACAGGGTCGCGGAGGCGATGAGGGGGGTCCTCCCTGAGGCCAAAATTTTAAGGGCTCAGAGGACCTCCCCCATCAGGTTGGAAGGGTTATACCCAACGACCACCCTCACCGCGATTAGGTGCGCGTTGTTGGAGGGGAGGTCGGGCATTGACCCGAACCTCATAACATAGGGGAGATCCGACGGGCAGGGGTGGTCGCTACGAGGCCACGGTGGTGGCACCGACGGCCCTTGACCGGGCGGCCATAGATAGAGGAAACTTCTGGTGGGGTGGGGGAGAGTGCGGGTCTTCCCTGTTCGACCCAGGCCCCTGAGATGCCATAGGTGTCTCGCATGGGGCCACGTTGCGGCCTTTTGCCCGGCACCTTGTGCGAGAACGGATGTTTGTTGTCCGGTGTGGTGAGCCGGGACACGTCGCTCGCGAGTGTGGGGCCGGCCCCAAATGTCCGGTCTGTGCGGAGGCGGGTCGCTCCCAGACCTCGCACAGGGCGGGTTCCTGGGAGTGCCCATTGGTGCCTCCTATCAAACGAAAAGAACAAATTTTGAGAGTCGCGGATAAAAATGTCGCGAAAGTGCGTGGGATAGTGTGCCGGCCGACAATAGCGTGGGACCGTGTGGGACCTAAAGGTCTGGAAGATAGTTTCATGGAGGTGGAGCAGGCGGCTCCTGCCCCTCCATGCCAACTTAAACGTTATCTTAACTTAATATGGCGGTGATCCAAGTCAACCTCAACCATGCGCGTAGGGCCCAGGATTTGCTGGGCCAGCGAATGAGGGAGGTTGAGGCGGACATCGCCATATATCGGAGCCGTGGGGGTTCCCCTGGGGATGAGAAATGGCTCTCATCCCTGGGGGGGTCGCCCCACGCCGCGATTCTCGTGAGCAAAGGTGGAGGAACCTGTAGCCTAGTGCGCAGGGGTTTGTTTTTTGTGGCCGCTAAATGGGGGGACTCGCTGGTAGTCTCTGTCTACTTTCCCCCAGCGAGGATATAGTAAATCTTGTAGACTCCTTGATGAGCTCGAAGAGCTCTTAGGATCATTTCCCACTCTTCCAGCGTTGGTTGCCGGAGACTTCAATGCCCGGTCCCACAGATGGGATCCGGAAGGCAGAAGTAACCTAAGGGTGAGTTGCTCTGCATGTGGGCCAATAGGTCGAACCTAAGCCTGGGCAACCAGGTTGGCCACACCAGTGCGTTCGGCCGCAAGGGTCGAGCGTTATAGACCTTACGTGGGGATCTCCGACAGCCATCGTCCGCTTATCGGATTGGAGGGTGGATGAGGCCGAGTCCCTTTCGGACCACCTGTATGTAATATTCAACTATAGGCGTGAGGCTGCAGGCTTCCGAAGCCTTTGCTCTAGGGAGAGAATTTTTCCTAGGTGGGATGCGAGGGCTGTGGACGAGGATAGGCTCGCCGCAGCCCTCGTATCCGCCGACTGGACACGGAACAATAGTGCCAGTGGGGAGGACTTAGTGCGGTGGCTGAACAGTTCTTTAACCAGGGCATGTGACATTGGTATGTCTCGGGTTCAGAACAGGAGTGAACCGGGGGAGTGTAGTGCCATGGTGGTCTCGGGAGATTGCAGCCCTTAGGAGGGAGGCAATGCTCTCGAGAAGAAGATACCAAAGGGCTCGACGCACGGCGACCTGGCCAGGATAGGGGAGTGCCTTCACAACAGGAGGGAGGCCAAGAGGGGTTTGGTCCGTGCTATCAGGAAGGGCCAAGGCTTCGGCCTGGAGGGACTTCCTCACTACCATCGAGGAAGATCCCTGGGGGAGGCCATATAAGCTTGTAATGAACAAGCTTAGAGCTCGGGGTCTCCCCCCCCTTACTGAGGCACTGGACCCCTCTCTGCTGGCCACAATCATTAGAACATATTTCCGGGGGACGGCCAACCAGTGTCCCCGAATGAAGACCTACAGGACTTGGCTGGGGTGGAGGTGCTGCCGGAGGAGGTGCGCAGGGCCGCTGCCAGGATTGGCCTTGGAAGGGCACCAGGCCCTGATGGTGTGCCGGATTAGTCGTAAAAAGGGCTGCTGATATCTGCACGGAGGACTGGCTCGCTGCTTTTCTGGCCTCTTGGGGAACGGCGTGTTCCCGGAGTGCTGCAAGAGGGCCAGGTTGGTCCTCATAAGGAAAAGGTCTGGGGAAGACGCCGCACCGAGTTCTTTCAGGCCCATATGCCTGCTAGATGAGGTGGGGAAGTTATTCGAGAGAGTGATCGTCTCCAGGGTGAGCGAGTTTTTTAGAACGAAGAAGTGTACTGTCGCCAAGCCAACATAGCTTCAGGGGGGCCATTCCACCCTTGAGGCTGTTGGGGAGGTTCAACAATATATACAGGAGTGCGTGAGTGCGGGACGGGTTGGTGTCCTCGTATCGTTGGACATCGCCAACGCGTTTAACTCGCTCCCTTGGATGACCGTAGTCGAGTCAATTACGGTGTGTGGCTTCCCCACCCATCTAGTGAACATATTTAGGACTACTTTAGAAATAGGCTCCTGTCCTTCATAGGAGGACAGGGCACCGTTAGCAATGTAAGAATTACGTGTGGGGTCCCACAGGGCTCTGTCCTATGCCCCACACTGTGGAACATCGCCTACGACCGGGTCCTCCGTGTCCCGCTGCCGGGGGGGTCTGTGTCGTCTGCTATGCGGATGACACGCCCTCCTGTCAGCGGGGCGGGACCCGGCTTGTGCGATGTTAGCGTGCGAGAGGGACCTCGAGGTCCTGGTAAATGAGATAGAGATTTTGGGCCTTAAAGTGGCGCCGCACAAAACGGAGGCGATGGCCTTCCCTGCCTCTGCCTTCCGCAGACGCAGGATTGTTCCCCCCCTGTGATCAGACTCAGGGGGGTTTGTATTGCGGTTAAGCCCAGTGTGAAATACCTGGCATAGTTTTAGATTCAGGTATGACTTTCAGGCCCCACTTCGAGGCCTTAATTCCAAGTGTGCAGGGGATCCTTCGGTCCTATTGGGAGGATCCTTCCGAACCTTCACGGACCGAGGGAAAAGAAGCGACGCCTCTACAGCAGCGTGATCCACTCCGTGCTCCTTTATGGTGCTCCGGAGTGGTGGCGCGCTGTTGTGGAAGATCAGAGGGTCAGGCGGGCTGTTCGGGCCCTGCAAAGAAGGGTAGCAATCAGGGTGTGTTGCGCGTATAAAACGGTGTCCTTCCATGCGGCAATGATGGTCGCGGGGATTATTCCCCTCGACCATCTGGCGCCGCAGCTGGCGGATGTATACGCAGCGGTCCGGGAGGCGGAGGATCCCGTCTCCCCTAGGACAAGGCCGTGCTGGGCGCTGTTGCCAAGAGAAGGGCAATTGTCGCATGGAAGGAAGAGGAAGAAAATCTCGTTGGCGCAGTGGGAACAACGGGGGTGCGCGTGAGAGCGGCCATCGCTTCCAGGTTTGAGGAGTTGGTTGCAAGGCCGTTTTCTTTGGAAACGACCTTCCACACCACTCAGCTGATGACTGGCCATGGCTGCTTTCCCGCGTACCTATACGGTATTAGAAAAGCGGATTCCCCACAGTGTTTCCACTGTGGTGCGGACATTGACGATGCCGAACACACCCTGATTGAGTGCCCTGCGTGGACGGATGAGAGGGCCTCCTTGTCAGGGAACTGGGGGGGGTGCAGCTCACTCTCCCTGGGATAGTCGGGCGATCCCTGGATACCCCGGGGGCATGGGCTGCATTCCAGTCCTTTTCAGGACTAGTTATGAGGGCCAAGGAGTATGCCGAAAGAGCGAGAGAGAGAGTTTTGTATGAAGAAGAAGGATGATTGCTTGGCCGCGTAGGAGAGTAGCTCCTAGGCGCCCCCCCGGGCGAGGCTCCGGGCAGCTTTGGCGGCGACTGGCCCGGTCTAGTGCGTCGCTTTCCCCTGAGGAGATGAATGAGCATGCTCATGCATGGGGTGTATGAACCCGACCATTGCATCATGGGATGGATGGTCGGGTTGGTGTATATTAATATGTATATAGTAGTTTTAGGATGTGCCCCACCGTGGGGTGCGACAAGCTAGTCATAAGATGTATGTGAGTGTGTGTGAATGGAGAGAGTCTGGCGAAACACCGGCCAGGCTCATCGGGGTGGGAGCGGGTGAAGTATGTGCATGTAGCACGGTTCCGCCCCTCCCACCCAACGAATGAATGTGATTGCACCAGGTGGGTTTTTAGTCGGTAAGAATCCGACACTCCCTTGAGTACCGGGCTCAAGGGGCCTATGAAGGTTTTCCCCCTGACGAAAAAAAAAAAAAAAAAAAAAAAAATAAAGGGTTGCGTCAGGGTTGCGTCAGGGTTGCGTCAGGGTCCCCCCCGTGGGTAGGGGTAGTAGAATACTCCCACAGTATTCCCTGCTTGTCGTAAGAGGCGACTAAAAGGGAGGGTATGAATGGTGTGTGATTGTTCTCTGCGTGGCTATTCCTATCTTTAATTCTTTCTATCCCCTCTTTCTATTCTTTTCTTTGCCTCTTGCTTCTTTCTTTTCCTTTCCTTTCCTACTGGCTTGTGCCGACAAAATATATATAAAAATTATGAAGGGTACAAAGTCAGTATTATCTAAGTGTGGTTCGGATGTCCCACACCGGCGGTGTTAGGTGGTGTTGTAGCAGGCCACCCTCCGTCGTCATCATGCGTCTGCTATGGATCGAGGGTAGGCGACCCGGCCCCGTTCCTAGAAAATGCATCGGGAAGTTGTTCGCGGGTAGGCGACCTGGCCTGCGAACCGACGAATGCTCCAGGAAAGAAGACGTGGAATTCGACTCTCCAGCGGTCGGTTCCATAAGGAAAAGGGCGAGGCCGATGGCCTACTCCTCGTCGTCGAGGAGGAGGTTATCGACCTCACCAACCTAGACGGTATCCATCCAGACCGTCTACGGTTGAGCTGGAATCAGGGAGTCTGATCCAGAAATGTTGGATCATGCCGCAGAGGCCGAGACCAGGCGTAAGTTGTGCGGCAATATAAGGGCGAGATCTCTGGCCAGATGAAGAGCTGCCATTTGGAGATCGCAAACATCGCCAAGGAGTTACAGGCTCGAAATGCCGCGAACTGTGGCCCGATGTTAGGGAGGCCCTGGACCAACTGCGGGCAGAGACGAGGGCCACCAATGCCAGGCTGAAGCAGCTGGAAGAGGAGTGTTCGCGCCTAAGACGCGAACTTAAACGAAAGGATGCGCTCCTGGAGAAGATGAAATCGGGAGGGGGAGCAAACGTCCTACCTGGACCCAATGCTGGGGGTGGGACCTATTCGGCTGCTCCAAGCTCCAGAAACCAGGAGAGACTGACTGCGGCCAGGAACGTAGAGGGGAGTCTGGATGGCGGGGCAACGGCCAGGATCCTAACGGAACTGGCAAAGGCTGTCGTTGCCATCCAGGAGGACATTAAAGGAATGAGCAGGGAGGTGGCACGTATGCACAGGTTGCAGCTAGGCAACAGGTTGCCCCTCCGACGGCTATGCGACGCCACTGGTTCCTGCTCCGGACAGGGATGGGTTTACGGTCGTCAAAGAAGGGGCAGGGCTGTGATACCTGCTGGGGGGCCCTTGCCAACACAACCAGGTGTTGGGAGGGTTGCCCCCCCCACTAGGAATCCTTTGAAAAAAAAGGAAGAAAAAGAAGAAGAAGCAAGCCAAGAGGACCAGGGAGACCGCCGCAGTCTCCCTGACCTGCGAGGGAGGAGCCTCCTACCTGGAGGCTCTAAGGAAACTCGAGGGAAGTATCAACCTTGACACAATAGGTGTCAAGGGGCTTTCCTACAGGAGGGGCCTCACGGCTCCTTCATTTGGGAGGTCCGCGGCAAGGACGCTCAAACGAAGGCGGACAGGGTCGCGGAGGCGATGAGGGGGGTCCTTCTCTCTGAGGGCCAAAATTTTAAAGCCTCAGAGGACCTCCCCCATCAGGTTGGAAGGGTTATACCCGAACGACCACCATCAACCCGCGATTAGGTGCGCGTTGTTGGAGGGGAGGTCGGGCATTGACCCGAACTAATAACAATGGGGGAAATCCGACCGGGCAGGGTTGCGTCAGGGTTGCGTCAGGGTTGCGTCAGGGTTGCGTCAGGGTTGCGTCAGGGTCCCCCCCGTGGGTAGGGGGTAGTAGAATACTCCCACAGTATTCCCTGCTTGTCGTAAGAGGCGACTAAAAGGGAGGGTATGAATGGAGTGTGTATGCTCTTCGTGTGGCTATTTCTATCTTTAATTCTTTCTATCCCCCTTTTTCTACTCTTTGCTTTGTCTCTTACTTCCTTCATTTCCTTTCCTTTCTACTGGCTTGTGCCATTATAAATGAGAAATATGATGAGTACAAAGTCAGTAATTAAAGGGTGTGGTTCGGATGTCCACACACCGGCGGTGTTAGGTGGTGCGCTAGCAGGCCACCCTCCGTCGTCAACATGCTACTGCTATGAGTCTGGGGTAGGTGACCCGGCCCGACTCTGGTAACCAATACGGGAAGCTGTTCGCGGGTAGGCGACCTGGCCCGCGAACTGACCAATGCGTCAGGAAGGCAAGGGTGCTCCTCAAAGGAGGGGATAAGGTGCACTCTGGAATGCACCGAGGAGATGGAGACTGGCACACTAACAGCCAGAACAAATAAGAGGGCGAGACCAGTAACATATTCACATCTTCAGAAGAGAGGTCATTGATTTGACCAACGCGGAAGTGGTTTTCCCGGAGGGGCCATCGATCTCCGGCATTGAAACTGGCAGGCTGATCGAGCGCATCTTAGATCACGCAATGGAGGCTGAATCCAGGAGAAAGACTTGTGGAATATAAAGGGCGAAATCTCAGGTCGCATGAAGCGCTGCAACCTGGGAATCATGGAATTAGCCAGGGAACTGAAGGCGAGAAATAGGGCGAATTGTGGCCCTGATCTACAAACTGCATTGGAACAACAAGGGCGGAAACTAAGGCCACCAATGACCGGTTGAGGCATATTGAAGAAGAATGCTCGCGCCTTAGAAAGGAGCTAAAGAAAAAGGATGCGCTCCTCGAAAGACAGGCGACGGCAAAGGATGTGGCGAATGCCCCAGTTAGAGCTTCCGTGACGAACCAAACTCGGTCCATTGGGGAAGAAAGACTGGCTGCGGCGAGAAGGGTGGAGGATTTGGACGGCGGGGCGACAACAAGGATCCTCGCTGAGCTGTCCAAGGCGGTTGTTGGTATTCAACAGGAGTTGAAAGAGATGAAGGCGGGGCGGGGCTCATACGCCCAAGTTGCAGCCCAACCACGGGCTGCCCCCTCGACGGCTACACAGATGCCACTGACCTCCATCCCAGATGGGGATGGGTTCGTGGAGGTCAGGAGAAGGGGTAGGGCTCGATGCCTGTTGGGGGGCCCTTGCCCAAACAGTCGAGTACTGGGAGGGTTGCCCCCCCCACTGGGCAAAGAAAGAAGAAAGAAGAAGAAGAAGCAAACTGCGAGGACCAGGGAGACCGCCGCAGTCTCTCTGACCTGCGAGGGAGGAGCCTCCTACCTGGAGGCTCTTAAAAAAGCTGGAGGGAAGCATAAACCTTGACACCATAGGTGTCAAGGGGCTTTCTTACAGAAGGGGCCTCACGGGCTCCTTCATTTGGGAGGTCCGCGGCAAGGACGCCCAAGCGAAGGCGGACAAGGTCGCGGGGCGATGAGGGGGTCCTCCCTGAGGCCAAAATTTTGAGGCCTCAGAGGACCTCCCCATCAGGTTGGAGGGTTTATACCCATCAACCACCCTCACCGCGATTAGTGCGCTTTGGAAGGGAGGTCGGGCATTGACCCGAACTTAATAACTATGGGGGAAATCCGACCGGGCAGGGGTGGCCGCTATGAGGCCACGGTGGTGGCACCGACGGCCCTTGCCCGGGCGGCAATAGACAGAGGTAACATTCTGGTGGGGTGGGGAAGAGTGCGGGTCTTCCCTGTTCGACCCAGGCCCCTGAGATGCCACAGGTGTCTCGCAAGGGGCCACGTTGCGGCCTTCTGCCCGGCACCTTGCGCGAGAACAGATGTTTGCTTTCGGTGTGGTGAGCCGGGACACGTCGCTCGCGAGTGTGGGGCCGGCCCCAAGTGTCCGGTATGTGCGGAGGCGGGTCGCTCCCAGACCTCGCACAGGGCGGGTTCCTGGGAGTGCCCATTGGTGCCTCCTATTAGACGAAAGGACCTATTTTAAGAGTTGCGGACAAAGATGCTACAAGTGCGTGGATCTAGTGTACCGGCCGCCAATAGCGTGGGACCGTGTGTAGGACCTAAGGGTCCGGAAGATAGTGGCATGGAGGTGGAGCAGGCGGCTCCTGCACCTCCATGCAATTTTAACATTACTTTAAACTAACATGGCGATGATCCAGATCAACCTCAACCATGCGCGAGGGCCCAGGATTTGCTGGGCCAGCGAATGAGGGAGGTTGGGGCGGACATCGCCATAGTGTCGGAGCCGTGGTGGGTCCCTCCTGGGGATGAGAGATGGCTCTCATCCCTGGGGGGGTCGCCCCTCGCTGCGATTCTCGTGAGCAAAGGCGGAGGAACCTGTAGCCTAGTGCGCAGGGGTTTGTTTTTTGTGGCCGCTAAATGGGGGGACTCGCTGGTAGTTTTCTGTCTACTTTCCCCCCAGCGAGGATATTAGTAAATTTTGTAGACTCCTTGATGAGCTCGAAGAGCTCTTAGGATCTTTTCCCGCTCTTCCAGCGTTGGTTGCCGGAGACTTCAATGCCCGGTCCCAAAGATGGGATCCGGAAGGCAGAAGTAACCTAAGGGGTGAGTTGCTCTGCATGTGGGCCAATAGGTTGAACCTAAGCCTGGGCAACCAGGTTGGCCACCCCACGTGCGTTCGGCCGCAAGGGTCGAGCGTTATAGACCTTACGTGGGGATCTCCGACAGCCATCGTCCGCTTATCGGATTGGAGGGTGGATGAGGCCGAGTCCCTTTCGGACCATTGTACGTCATATTCAATTATAGGCGTGAGGCTACAGGCTTCCGAAGCCTTTGCTCCAGGGATAGAATTTTCCCTAGGTGGGATGCGAGGGCTGTGGACGAGGATAGGCTCGCCGCAGCCCTCGTGTCTGCTGACTGGACACGTGACTATAGTGCCAGTGGGGAGGATCTAGTGACGTGGATAAACAACTCACTTGTTAGTGCGTGTGACATTGCCATGTCTCGAGTCAGGACAGGAGTGAACAGGGGGAGAGTAGTGTCGTGGTGGTCCCATGAAATTGCAGTGGTTAGGAGGGAGGCCATGGTAACAAGAAGGCTACCAGAGGGCTCGACGCAGCGGCGACCTGGCCAGGATGAGGAGTGCCTTGAAAGCAGGAGAGGCCAAGAGGGGTTTGGTTCGTGCTATCAGAAGGGCCAAGGCTTCGGCCTGGAGGGACTTCCTCACTACCATCGAGGAAGATCCCTGGGGGAGGCCATATAGCTTGTTATGAACAAGCTTAGAGCTCGAGGTCTCCCCCCCCTTACTGAGGCACTGGACCCCTCTCTTTGACTGGAATAACTGCATTATTCCCGGGGGACGGACAACCGGTGTCCCCAAACACCGAAGTGATTAATCCAGCTGAGATCAGGGTCACTGATGAGGAGGTGCGCAGGGCTGCTGGGAGAATTGGCCTCGGAAGGGCGCCGGGTCCTGACGGGGTCCCGGGTCTAGTACTGAAAAGGGCTGCAACCTTCTGTAGCAGGGGACTGGCGGACTGCTTCTCTGCTTTGCTGGGGTGGTGTGTTCCCGCGTGAGTGGAAAAGGGCCAGATTGGTCCTTGTGAGGAAAGAGGAACATCACGACGACTCTCCAGGTTCGTTTAGGCCTATATGCCTATTGGACGAGGTGGGGAAGCTATTCGAAAGGGTGATCGTCTCCAGGGTGAGCGAGTTTCTTGGAACAAAGAAGTATACTTTCGCCGCACCAACATGGCTTCAGTGGGCCGTTCCACCCTCGGGGCCGTTTGTGAGGTTAGGAGGATATACAGGAGTGCGCGAGTGATGGACGGGTGGTTGTGATGGTGTCGTTGGACATTTCCAACGCATTCAACTCGCTCCCCTGGAGAACTGTCGTGGATACTATGGGGAGGAGTGGCTTCCCCACCTATATCGTCAATATTATTAAGGACTATTTCAGAAACAGGCTCCTGTCCTTCATAGGAGGACAGGGCATCGCTCATAGTGTAAGTGTGACGTGTGGGGTTCCACAGGGTTTGTCCTGGGCCCCACACTGTGGAACATCGCCTACGACCGGGTCCTCCGTGTCCCGCTGGCCGGGGGGGTCTCGGTTGTCTGCTATGGCGGATGACACGGCCCTCCTGTCAGCGGGGCGGGACCCGGCTAGTGCGATGTTAGCGTGCGGAGGGACCTCGAGGTCCTAGTGAGTGAAATAGAGAGTCTGGGCCTTAAAGTGGCGCCGCACAAAACGGGGCGATGGCGCTTCCCTGGCCTCTGCCTTCGCGCAGACGCAGGATTGCTCCCCAAGCCCTGTGATCAGACTCAGGGGGTTTGTATTG
>NW_025113008.1:0-58684 GCF_010416935.1 Polistes fuscatus | reverse complement strand
ACCATGGATAGTTCGTTTTTCGGGCTACTGCTTATCCATAAATTAATCCAGGGAATACGGAACAACCCTCTTACGAATACGTTTTTATGTATTGGCATGGTGGTGGTGCGCTTGAAATCATAACATTTAATATTTCATATACATTTTTTTTTTTTTTCGTTTGTAAAATGTATTTTGCAAGAAAAGAATTTTCAAAATATTGCTATAAGGGATTTATTTAGGCATATCTTTCCTGTTCAATCAATGGATTCCCCCCTCGTAATAAAAAACAAAAATAAAAATAAATATGACATAAATTAAAATTATAAAAAAAAAATATTTAAACAAAAATTTTTTTTAATTTAATTATTTAAGTAGAGGCAAAAAAAAGAGTATGTATAACATAAATGGCAAATGAATGGCGAAAACTACCCAAAACTTGGGTAAGCTCTCGAATAGTGTTAGTACAACGGTTTATTCTTAAGAAAATATAAATAATTCGTCAATAGTGTATAAAATAATTTAACGATCATAAAATCAAGTAACATAAAGAATTTGAAAAATAAAAAGGATTGATCGGTATATTTACATAGTAAAAAGTAATATTCTATAACGATAATCTATTTCTGAAGGATCTCTCCCTCTATTGAAAAAACTAAACAATTCAAAAGTGCTCTACAAATAAAAAATATATCTCCGTTTTTTTAAAATCTATCGAAAAGGCAAATGAGCTTTAGCGATAATAGCATTGATACGTATTTAATTTATCGAGAAATTTTGTAACATTCGCTATCGTTTGGTGACCCAAAATATTGCGAAATTTCAATAGAAAAGAACGTAACAGACTAATGGATAAAACTTACGTGACTGGTGTAGAAAACACTGATCACTGATTTTACAATTAACACTTTTTATATTACAAAATGAAATACACTCATACTCTCTGTTGAGCTCACAGTAAGTCAAAGGTAGTTCGAGAGTAAATAATGTAAGAGAAATAATAATATAAAATATAAAAATAATAAATTAAAAAATGATAAAATGTGATAAAAGATAAAAAAATGATAAATTAAATTACATATAATTATTAATAAAAGAAGAAGAATAAACGCAAATAAAGCTATACAATAAATATAATACAAAAGATAAGACAAGAGGTCAAATAAAGAATATTATAACCAAATCAAATATAAGTAGACTGCTAGAGAATCTAATAACAAAAACACTGACGATATCGCTTCTTACCATTAAAGAAATGTACAAGTTAACAGTTGAAATAAGTTCGTATAAAGTTTCAACTAAACCGAGCCATCAGACGGCTGGCGGAAGAGTGTCAATCTTTTCCTTCCTAACAAAGAGTTTTCCATCTTTGGCAACAATGTCCGACGTTGCCACCGCAATTCTTTCCTAATTTACGAATCGCTTGCTCTTATTTTCTAGTTTCGACTTCGTTAGCCTCTCCTAGTCGTCGGTTGTCGAATTCGTCGTTTTCTAGGGGATACGAACAGGCACTACCTATGACAATGTAGATACATAGTTAGTAATCTATCAGTTATATTTCATAATATCAAACCGTGTGACGTAAAAGTGCGTCTTTTTACGGATTTTCTTATCACAAGGTTCAATAAATAATCTGAACAAAGATGAAATTTTTTAGGACATATCTTTTGATAGTAAATAAATGCATTTCTGTGTGTTTTTTGTTCTCGTAACATAATATGTATATTTATGCATATATCTTATATCTCTATTTGTATAGATTCTTATTGCTTTTTTAAGACTCGTCATTCTATTCCTGATATCTGTAAGAATGGCCTAAATTCATTGTCCCACACTAATTTGTAAAACCTTTTAAAATTAAAATAATCTAATGTACAATGTTTGATTCTTATTTATCCTTACAATTCGTATTTTTTTACATTTTACAGGAACTTTTCTTTCCTTATACTTCCTCTTTTTCTCCTTTTTTTTATTAGGACTTCGTCCTGTTATAACAGCTGTTTTGTTGCTGTTTTTTAGAGCGATTATTGTTCTTACCGCAGGTACGTTGCTAGTGTCACCTTTCTTATACTCATTCTCAGAATTCTAATCATTTTTCCTTTATTATTCTTTTCTTCTTTCCATGATTATTCTTACCAGGTTCACGCATATTTCAATAACACTCAATATGTAGCTATATATTTGATATAACTTGCAGGAGGAAAGAAAACTATATTAAACCGTTTACTTGTTCGATACCTATAAATAAATATATCTATATGGATAAATCATTATACACTTTGAATAAAATCTAACAATTCAATAAGATTAGTGATATAAAAAAATATTCACGTACAAATACACACGTGGACGATCGGACAAGCAAAACAAGTATAAAGCAAGGCAATATAGATATTCGATATATTATAGATATAACGAGCACACATATGTACATCGCTTAGTAGAAAAGAGTAGGGAGGTTACGAAACACCGCACAAAACAGGGACCGCGATGACAGGAAACACAGTAAACTGTATTCTATCTCATTCTCTCGCAGGCTTAATTCTATAGAAGTATATGTTTGGTTCTTTTTAATATTGGTACGTCATTTTCGTTTCAACACCTGCTTTTTATCGACTGCGCGTTTCATCGATTTCAAATCACAACGATCTTTAAGAAGTTTTCATTTCAAAAACATTAGTTTCACTTCAGCTGCGTGTGGATTCAACGCGCATAATCTGTGCCCCTCCATACCATTTTCTATCTTCCCCTTGCAGTAGATTCTCCTACAAAACCCATAGAAACTGACTTTACGAAATCGCCTAAATTTATTCTTCATAATTTGTCGATTTTTCGTTTTATTGAAGCTACCAAATTTTCCCTCTTCAAACTCATTTCTGCATTCTAAATAATATTTCAGTATTATTACACACTACCATTAATCACCAAAATTTTATTTTATTATTTTCTAGTATTAAAATCAATTAATTACTTAGTAAAGAAAAATTAACACATAGGCAACATTTACTTAAAAATTACATTATTCATTAATATACTTGAAATATTAAATAATTTTGATCTAATATTTTATTAGATGAAAATATTCAACTGAAACTCATCATCGGACAGGAGCGTTAAAACAAATGTATTTTAATAGAAACAATTCAAAATATTAGTAAAGTACATTAAAATATGTGATATACTTTAAATGATTGATAATTCTCGAGGGAATTGCATATTGTAGTCTAAAAACAAGGAATATAACTTCGACGTACATCTGCCCTCTTCGAAATCAACAGGAGACTAATTTTTTCATCTTAAAAGTAGATCAAATATTTCTTTTATTGATTCTTGATTATATGACATTTTGAAAATTACATTTTTATAACGAAAATAATATATATATGTGGGAAGGGAAATTAGACAAAGGGACTATGAAAAAAATACGATATGGTTGGTAGGGCCGTTGGGATGTAGCGACGTGCAGCGGTACGTTGCTATGCAAGTAAACAGTGGACAAAAGCACAAAGATCTAAGTTAGTCATCGTTTAGCCTTTAAGCAGCGAACATCTATTACTGTATTGAATTGTATCAGATTAAATTGCATTTACATTGAAACGGTCTATTCATCTTTAAGAACAATTTATTATTAACACCAGTATTCCTGATGTTAAATATTCAGATATTCGTAGAAAGACTGATGAGAAGAGAAAGGAATCCTACATATATTATATAATATATAAATTTGTAATAAGAGTAGAATTTATTTTTTTAAAATTTCTTGCTTCATTTTTGGAAAGCTCCTTTCTCTTGTGAACGAAAAGAAATAAAGACGGAGATAACGAAAAGCGATTACTTTCAGAAGTGTGACTATAGATGTTCCGATATTAGCTGCAGACGATTTCTTTATAAGGAAAGCTAAAGAAAATGTTCTTTCTTTTGTCATGTATGATGGTGTCAGTATGAATGCATGAGAATGGATGTGTGTGCGTGCGGGAGTGCTGTGACGTAAGTGACCGAAAGCAAAGTGATCATACGATCAATTGTCATCCGCGAGTGTGCGAAGTGGGGATTCGAAAGAAAGGAAAAATTAAAAGAAAAGACGCTGCAAAGAGATGACGAAAGACGATAGAGTGAGGAGACGCATAAAGATGTATATGTAACGTTGGGACGAGCACTTCATATGGTATTGTATTGAGAAACTGAAAGATTCTGTTAAGAAGTACGACGAATAACAAAGAGCTAAGAACGACGTTGCAAAAGATAATTTTGTTAAGAAAAAAGACATTAAAAAAATAACATAAAACACAACGATTATTAATTAATAATTTGGATAATTATAGAAACTTACGAATTTATCCTATCCAATTATACCTTTAAATAAATATATATTGTAATATATATGTATGTATCCTTTCCTTTTGTCTTTCATTACTTAAAAAAGATAAATAAAAATTATTAAAATATTAAACAAATAATTAATCCAAACCTTACACTGTATAATTCTTAAACCGCATGTCAAATACAAACCACAGTCAAACGATTTTATCAATAGTTGGCTCAAACCTTATAAATAGCACTGTGATCTTACATTTGATCTTTCTTCAGTTATTATAACTTTTACAATACACTATTACGATCTTTACCAATTAATTACTTTGATTTGATACGACTTTTTTGCTATCAAATGTTACTTTCACTAAAATCCGCTATTTTCTAAAAACACAAGGCGTTTCTTTACTCTACAGAAAATTTAAAATGTTTCCAATTAAAAACTTTTCTCTTAACAAAATACAAATGTTTGCTTACTATCCTTACGTCCTAGGATCTTCTTTTTACCTGTTAAGCTCCGGATTTTTTTCGTAGAATCTTTTATATCAGGTACCCGATATAATTTTAATACAAAAACTAAGGAAACGGATGACAAAACAAACATTTCCCAGGCTAGTGTCGTACCATTCACAAATAAAAGGTACGTATAACATTGTGTAAATATTTTAGAGATTTTGTATTCATTATCGTTCTTAGGAAATATAAACTAATCGACAAAGAATCAGTACTTCTACCCATATGCCCAGACTCATAGATTTTCGTGGATCCGAAGTCGTCTGGACTTCACCTCTAGAAGGTACACTCTTTGTTAATTCTTTAAATCGATGAACCATGTAGGCGTCAATGTAACTACCCAATAAGGATATAAAAGGGACCGTGAGATTGACCTCTCTTCGATTATTTTCAAACTTTGCACACTTGTAGTAGTCCATGACAATATTTGTTGTAATTTTTAAAAAAGTAGATATTTAGTCGTTTTTAAAAAAACGAGGGTAGAAATTTCGCAATAATGATCGTGTTTCTGATGAAGGCAGATCGATTCCTCGACAGAGAAAATATTTGTTTCGGGTCTGTTTTTATTTTTTGTTTTCGTTATAGTAAAGTATGTTATAAGAAAACAGGAAAAATAATAAAGCTAAACAAATCTTGGGATCAAACAGGCACAATAGTAGCCGAATGCATTGTTGGATATCGATAAACAATCTTAAAACAATATCTATCGCAACGAATGAATTCTTTAAATTACGAAAAGATAATTAAAGATCCAGCCGGTGTAATATGACTGAATACTATGCTGATTTTATTGTAACAAAATAACAATAAACTTTAATTGAAAGTAATTTTGCTTGTATTTTTTTTATTTGTAATCACTACCGACGAAATCGTATTAAATTTATGTTAGTGCGTCTGTACGACGAATATTATCCAAAAAAATGTATCGTTCCAGGTACGTAAAAAGAGCAAATTTTTGTTATTTATTGTTTGTAATACAATTTATAATAATTAATTATATAACTTGCATAATAATGTTGATTTTTTAATAAAATAATAACGTTGACAAAAAGAAGAAACTTCACACGCTTTTTAATACAAATCACTTCTCATTTTATTATATTCCCTAAAAAATTAATATAATATACTCTATAGAGAAACAAAAGAAAATTCTTTAAACATGCTTTACAATAACGAAAAAAAAATATAAAAAAAATAAAAAAAGAAATATTTTTTTTGTCGAGGAATCGATCCAGCAACATTAAAGGCTCGAGATCATTTAAGCAAAATTTCTATTCCCATTTTTCAGCAATCGGTTGATTATCAAATTTTCTTAAAAAGTATAACGAATATTCTCATGTACTTATTACAAGTGTGCAAAGCTCGAAAAAAAATAAGATGTGTTAATCAAACGGTCTCTTAGTTAGTAAGTCTGTTTTAATTAATAAGTCCGAATTCTGCATTCCGTAAAATCGAAAAAAGAAAATGAATTTGAGAGTCAGTAAAATACATTTATTACCTGCGACTAGAATTATTCTACTTGTTTTGATTAAACCAGAGCCAGAGGCCTATCCCACCAGCAGCAGCAAAAGGTAAGCATTTTACTTTAATATTTAATTATCTACTTTTACTGCAATAAAACTAAAATCAAGTTCATATTTTAACTACCCTCTTTCCTTCCAGTTTCTCACATTCAAATCTCATCACTCGCCAATCCAGTCGCAATTCTTTAGGTCATTTCCTGGTAATGACTTCAAAGTTTGACCAAAAATAGACCATAACTTTTATTACGCCACAGGACGTAACACTATCATCCATTATTTTACAATTATTGTTAGTTTCAAGTTATGGTTACTTCTTCTTTTTCTTTTTCTTTTCATTAGGGCTTTTTGTCCTGTTAAATATTAAGATTACTTGATTACTAAATTATTTACTTCATTCAATACTTTTCAATATTTTAGACATATATATACTATATTTTTGGGTATATAAAATGTTATTATATTTTACTCTATTATTTTATTATTATATTATTTAATATTCTTTTTATTATATCATAAACAGGGTATCTTAATTTTCTCTCGCCAAATATTACTAACATATTTTACAAATTAAAATAAGACAAGAATATTATATAAACATAGACTTTTATATATTTTATTAAAAATTTTTAATTAAAAATACGAAAAGATTAGGAACTGGTGTTTTGTCCAAAGTTAAGACAACAAATTTGTGATTTATTTACAGAAATGAAAAAAAAATGAATATGAAATAAATAATACAATAGGTTACATTTTTCATAAATTTTTGTTCTATATTCATGATAACGGGTAGCATTTTGAAATGAAATTTTATATGACTTTAATCCGTGCGATAGTAACAAACAATACCAGATAATCATTATTTTATATTTTTGTTTACAACGTTTAAATAAAGCATTAAAAATCTTATGTTTAAATGATATTTTGTCTTATTTTTGCTTGTAAAATATATTGGTAACGTTTAGCGAGAAAAAACTACGGCACCCTATATATATCACGATAATGTAATGAATTTAACATAATGTAGTTAGAGAAAGGTAATTTCCTACATAGAGAAAGAAATAAGTTCGATAACAGAAGAATGAAACGGAAGTGACCCGTACTTTAACATCCGCCTGTGTCACACAAACAAAGTGATCTAAAAAACTCACGTCCAAATCAAGACACACCCTCCATTTCTATCGTAGTGCATTATTTATATTTTATGACATACAAAATAAAACGAACATTTACAATTATATCCTGTGTAAAAAGTAACAGAATTTATCAAATATAAAACATCCAACGTTAAAAGACGATATAAAACGAGTAGTAATTATTTGTAAATATTTAAATGAGATTGTATGTCGCAGCACAATCTTTTTCTTATTCATCCCAGGAGAACATTTATTTCTTTTCTTTGTTTGTTTTTTGACATTTCCTGATTTTATTTCTTACTAATTGAAATTATAATTTTAAATTTGCATTATTAACTTATAATTTCAATGATAATAGTTTATAGTAATCGAACTATTTACAATTTACATTATTGTACGAGTTGTAAAAAATTTACAGGATAATACTATGACTGACGTGACTCTTGAAAGAATTAGGATCTCTGTTCTAAAATGAAGACTCGGATATTGATCAGTTAGATAAAGAAAGAAATTAGTACGATTCGATACGATTAACCTGTTGGGATATTTTTAAATCTATTTCCCTGGCAGGTTAACGTGAAAAAAAGGAATAGAGAGACGAATAAAAAAATAATCTATTCGCTACTACATCATTTATGTAATTATTGTCAAAACTTTGTAATAATTTGATCGTTAAAATATAAAGCATGACACCGCTGTAAACTTTTATAAAATCAATAGATTTGCAAAATTACAAAATTCTTTTTTTGTTAAAAATATTTACGTTGCAAACTTTCAAATAAAAAATCACACTTAAATTTAAACGTTTACGATTTTAATTAATATTGATATTTCATGAAACCACTACGTATTTCTTAAATAAAATTTAAAAAATTTTAAATTTTTTTTACTTTTCGTTATTCTAGATTCAACTGATTCTGAAAATATTTGCTTTCAATAGAATCATACCAATCATTTCAGTAGAATCAATATTACATATTATTTTTATTCAAAAAAGGTAAATGAAACTTAATTTCTAGTTCTATAACACTATTTCTACTAAAGGTGTGAATGGAAACCTTTTGGTTAAAATAGTTATATAAAAAACCGTGCTAGAAATAGTGTTAAAATAAGTGGCGGAATTATTTTTATACAAAATTTAAATAACTGTTAATTTTTATTCAAAAAAAAAAAAAACTAGTGTAAGTACTTATGTATGTTTTTTCACAGCCTATACGCCTTACAACGTTCCGCGTTTGTTTGCGATTGACACTTTCTTTTAGAAACATTTTTATAACGATAGTAATAGGCATTACACTTCTCTGCATTAGTTTTAGAAATCTCAAAAACTGAAACAAATATTCAAATGTATATTGATACTGG
Source organism: Polistes fuscatus (assembly GCF_010416935.1). Taxonomy (NCBI): domain Eukaryota; kingdom Metazoa; phylum Arthropoda; class Insecta; order Hymenoptera; family Vespidae; genus Polistes; species Polistes fuscatus. Next base: position 49,863 of record NW_025113008.1, on the reverse strand, counting down.
TCAAAAACCTGCAAGAGATTATAGTTTAATAACAATTATTGTAAAAAAAAATTTATAAATAATTAAGATGCATTCATTTTTCAATTATTTCGATAGAACATTATTGCACATAATTTCTTCCAAGTGTGAAGAAAAAGAAGACGGTGTCTTCCAAAATCTTTCATGATTTCAGTATCGTCGGCTTCTTCTCATCATTGTTGAAAATAATGCGCTCTCTCTTCCAGTAAAATGATTCATCATCTATGCAGAGAGAATAAGTTTTCTAATGCTTTGAATATATATTTTTCAAAAGAATTTTAAAGAGAATTATAATATTTGCATCTTTCAGAAGCAAGTTTATTATTTTTACCTTTTACCAGATTCATGTCTTGCTTATTCCTGCAACTGTGGAGGAATTCTATTCACATAATAATTCACATGAATCCTCTATGAAGAAGACATTAGTTAAAAGAAATTTTTATATCGTTAAACCATTGAAAAATGAAATTTATATGCATAGATCCAATGTAACTCCGCCTGCATGATCGCAGATCAGCGATCATGTTGCCGGTCCTAAGCCCGGAAAAAGGAAGAAGGTTGTTGGATCAGGCTAGCTCCCTACCCAACGTAAAAAAAAAAATTGCTCATAGAAACGATACTCTGCCTCGGAATAGGACTTATCTACAGATGACGACCCATGCAAGGAAAAGGACAACGAAAAGGACAACGAATAGGAAAAAAAAACACATTATACGTCTGACTACCTGGAACATCAAATCATTCAATAATAAAGATCAAGAAACCCTAAAAGAACTAAAAGATAATAAAATTAATATATGTGCTTACAAGAAACCAAAAAGAAAGGCAAACGTCAATTGCAATACGATGACTATTTAGTAATCTATAGTGGGGTAGAAAAACAAGTCAGAGCAAAGGAAGGGATAGCCATCGCAGTATCTAAGAAATACAAAAACAACATACAAGAGTGTAACTACATATCTTCACGAATATTGGTGGTAAAAATGAAAGCGGAAGACCAAAAATTAAATATAGTGTAAATTTATGCACCCGAAGATAATAAACCGAAAGAAGAAAGAGAAGCCTTCTACGACCAACTACAAAATATAGTCGGATCATTACCAAATAACCAACAAATGATAATCCTTGGAGATTTTAACGCCCGCATCGAAAACGAAATAATACCTGGAATAAAACAAAGGTTCAAAAAAACGTTTTAAATGGTAATGGAGAACTAATGACACAGTTATGCACATTTAGCGAGCTAAGGATTAATAATACATTTTACAATCATAAGGAACACTATAAATTTACATACAGCAACACCAGAGGCTTCAGATTTACAATTAATTATATTGTTACAAACAGATACGTCCAACCAAACCAAATATTAGATATCAGGACGTTAAATTCCGCGAATGTAGGAAGCGATCATAGCCTGCTATTAGCAAAAATAAAAATGAAGTTTAAACCCCAAAGAAATCTTGCCCGTGCAACTCAAGAATCGAAAATAAAAATCGAGTCACTAGGAACTTACCAACCAAACAACTATATGAGAACAGGTTGAAGGATAAAATCGAAATAAACTCAATAAAAGAAGAAGATAATACAAACACGGCCTGGAAGAAACTAAAAACTAACATTTTGGAAGCTGCATATGAAGCCCTAGGAACACGAAATGTAAAAAACCGGGCTAGAATGATCAAAACTCCTTGGTTCCGCACAGAGATTAAGGAAATATGCAAAAAAAAGAAAATAGCATACCTTAACTATAGAACATTACGAACACCTGAATCATACGAAATATATAGACGAATCCGGAATCAAACAGCGACATTAGTAAGGAAAACAAAACAACACCATTGGGAGATTTTTTCGAAGAGAATGGAGAGTGACTTCTATGGACTCCAAAAACAAATCTGGCGATTTATTAGAAATCAAAGAAAGGAGGTCAACGAAATGATAGAAACAAATCAGATCTCAAGAGAAACCTGGATTAACTACTTAACAGAACTCTATAAATCAGAAGAACCTCAAGCGGATCTAAATACGCCAGAAATAGTAACTAAAAACGACATACAAATTGACTCCAGTGATGTAGAAACAGCTATTCGAAAACTAAAGAATAGGAAGAGCCCAGGGCAAGATGGCATTCCAAACGAACTACTAAAATATGGTGGCCAACGTCTCACACAACAGTTAACATTCCTAATACAAAAAATACTATACTAACACAGAATACCTGATAAATGGCGAACTAGTACAACTATAGTTATGTTTAAAAAAGGAGACAAAAATCTGCCTACAAACTACAGGGGAATAAATCTTTTAAACACTTCATTGAAACTAACAACAAACGTTATAACGAATAAAATTAACAGCTTAACGAATCTAGAAGACGAACAACAGGGATTCAGATCAGGCAGATCAGGCACAGACACGGTTTTCATCATAAGACAGATAACAGAAAAATCAATTGATTACAACAGATCAGCATATGTGTGTTTCATTGATCTGGAAAAGGCATTCGACCAAATGCAGTTAAAGGATGTTATACACCTCCTCTATAACCGCCAAATTCCGATATTCTTATCAAGACCATAGAGGACATCTATAGAAACAATAAGATCCAAGCAAAGATAAATGGTGCCTTGATTGAACCGATTGATGCAGGTCGTGGTATCCGACAATGGGATTACCTAAGTCCCCTGCTTTTTAACATCATTATGGACGAAATAATAAGAAATGTAAGACTGCTAAAAGGATATAAAATGGGCAACGAAGAAATAACCATCCTATCCTATGCTGATGACGCTGTATTGGTGGCCGAAAATGAGGATGATCTACAACGTCTACTACACCGATTTATCTGCATAGCCAAATCATTCAATATAAAAATATCGGCCCAGAAAACCAAATGCATGACAACATCAAAGACACCGTTAAGGTGCAAACTGGAAATTGAAGAGAAGGTTATTCAGCAGGAAATGAGATTTAAGTACCTAGGAATAGAAATCTCAGGGTATGGTGATGTTGAAGCAGAGGTAAGAGAACAGACAATGAAGGCATCCAGAATAGCGGGTTGTTTGAATGACACAATATGGCGAAACAAAAACATTGACATAGAGACCAAAGCAAGAATCTACAAGGCAATGGTAAGACCTATTATGTCACATACCGCAGAAACTCGACCAGACACGGCGAAAACGAAACAGTTACTAGAGACAACCGAAATGAGAGTTCTTCGCAGAATAGCTGGAAAAACACTACTGGATCGAGAGAGAAGTGAAGATATAAGAAGAACATGCAAAGTGGAAAACATTAACGAATAGATACTAAAAAGAAAAAAAGAATGGAACGAACATATCAACAGAACGGACAACGGAAGAATTGTCAGAATTGCACGGGATAAGTTACCGGTTGGCCGCAGAAGCACGGGGCGCCCACGAAAACGATGGTACGATAATTTAACAGTGCAATAAGCAGAAAAACATCGTTACGAAACAGGCAATTTGCCTAAACCAAAGAATGAAGAAGAAGAAGAAGATAAAGACGGCGGGACAGTACTCCTTATTTTCTAAAGCTGTTACTATAGTGTTAGTTAGTCGGTGTACTTGTTCAACGGTAGAGTGTTTGTTTCGGAATCCAAATTGATGGTCATGAATCAGGTTTTTGTCCGAAATTATTCGTTTCATTCTTTTGTACATTATTTTTTTCCAGTAATTTCGATAGTAATGGTAAGAGCGATAGCGGTCTATAAGAATTTACATCATACGAATCTTTATAAGGTTTAGAGAACATTATAATTTCCGCGAGTTTCCAAGTATTCAAATTCATAGAAATTCATGGATCCGAAGTCGTCTTGACTTCACCTCCAGAATGTATACTCTTTGTTAATTCTTTAAACCAATTAGTGCCTTGTAGGTGTACATATAACTACTTAATAAGGAGCTAACAATGGGAACTAACCGTCAGATTAGCCACTTTCTGATTTTTTTCAAATTTTGCACACTTTTAGTAGTCTATAGGAATATTCGTTATACTTTAAAAAAAAAACTAAATATTTAATCGTTTTCGAAAAAACAAGGGTAGAAATTTTGCAAAAATGGTTTCGCGTTTGATGTTGCCGGATCGATTCCTCGATAAGGAAAATATTATTTTTCTTGTCTTTTTTTATTATTTGTTTTCTATATTGTAAAGTTTGTAACACAAAAACAAGAAAAATAATGAAGCTATAAAAATCTTGGTATCAACATGCACAAGAGTAGCGGAATGCTTGGTTAGTAATCGATAAACAATCTTAAAACGAGATCTATCGCTGCGAATAAATTCTTTAAATTTTGAAAAGACGATTAAACAGCCAGCCAGTGCAATATGACCAAACACGCTGATTTCATTGTAACAAAATAACAAAATACATTTTTAATTATTATTAACTGTACTTGTATTTTGTTTATTTCTAATTAATATCGATGAAACCAGATTATATTTATGTTTTGTGTCTGTACGACGAATATTATCCTGAAAAATGTATCGTTCAAAGTACGTAAAAAAACAAATGTTTGTTATTTATTGTTTGTAATTCTATTTATAATTATTAATTAAATAACTTGCCTAATGATGTTGATTTATTAATAAAATAATAACATTGGGAAAAAGAAAAAACTTCACACGCTTTTTAATACAAATGTGCAAATTGCACAATTTAAGGAAAATGCATTTAATACAACTAATATTTTTTTATTATATTCCCTAAAAAATTAATATAACATATTTTTCCTATAAAAAGAAGTAAAATCAATTAAACATACTTTACAATAATGAAAACAAAAAATAAAAAATGTACAGAAAAAGAATATTTTTCCTGTCGAGGAATTGATCCGGCGATATTAGAGACACTTGAGACCATTTTTGCAAAATTTCTATTCCCGTTTTTCCGAAAACGCTTGAATATCTAATTTTCTTAAAATGTATAACGAATATTCTTATGTACTTACTACAAGTGTACAAAGTTTGAAAAAAATCTGAGAGGTATCAATCTGACGGTGTCCTTGTTAGTTCGAAGGTCTGTTTTATTTAATAAGTCTGTTTTAATTAATAAGTCCGTATCCAGTTTATAAGTCTGTTTTCTGTTTTTATTAATAAGTCCGTATTATACATTCTGTAAAATAAAACGTAACGTAACGTAAAAGAATAAATATTCAAGATAAACGAATTTGAGAGTCAGTAAAATACATTTATTACCCGCGACTAGAATTATTCTATTTGTGTTGATTAAACTTGAGGCAGAGGCTCTAACGAAGTTTTTAAAAATCGCTTTGCATTGAAGGCATGCCTAGGAACTGCTAACATTGCCTGAATTTCCAACTATTCCGGTAACAGATATAGTCCGATAGTTTCTCTAACGCATTTTAAAAAAAAGTTTACTCGCATTAAAGTTTCCTTGTTCATTTGCTTTCAAAAAATATGTCCTAAAAAATTTCATCTTTGTTCAGATTATTTATTGAACCTTGTGATAAGAAAATCCGTAAAAAGACGCACTTTTACGTCACACGGTTTGATATTATGAAATATAACTGATAGATTACTAACTATGTATCTACATTGTCATAGGTAGTGCCTGTTCGTATCCCCTAGAAAACGACGAATTCGACAACCGACGACTAGGAGAGGCTAACGAAGTCGAAACTAGAAAATAAGAGCAAGCGATTCGTAAATTAGGAAAGAATTGCGGTGGCAACGTCGGACATTGTTGCCAAAGATGGAAAACTCTTTGTTAGGAAGGAAAAGATTGACACTCTTCCGCCAGCCGTCTGATGGCTCGGTTTAGTTGAAACTTATACGAACTTATTTCAACTGTTAACTTGTACATTTCTTTAATGGTAAGAAGCGATATCGTCAGTGTTTTTGTTATTAGATTCTCTAGCAGTCTACTTTATATATTTGATTTGGTTATAATATTCTTTATTTGACCTCTTGTCTTATCTTTTGTATTATATTTTATTGTATAGCTTTATTTGCGTTTATTCTTCTTCTTATTATTATTAATAATTATATGTAATTTAATTTATCATTTTTTTATCTTTTATCACATTTTATCATTTTTTAATTTATTATTTTTATATTATTTTATATTATTATTTCTCTTACATTATTTACTCTCGAACTACCTTTGACTTACTGTGAGCTCAACAGAGAGTATGAGTGTATTTCATTTTGTAATATAAAAAGTGTTAATTGTAAAATCAGTGATCAGTGTTTTCTACACCAGTCACGTAAGTTTTATCCATTAGTCTGTTACGTTCTTTTCTATTGAAATTTCGCAATATTTTGGGTCACCAAACGATAGCGAATGTTACAAAATTTCTCGATAAATATAAATACGTATCAATGCTATTATCGCTAAAGCTCATTTGCCTTTTCGATAGATTTTAAAAAAACGGAGATATTTTTTTATTTGTAGAGCACTTTTGAATTGTTTAGTTTTTTCAATAGAGGGAGAGATCCTTCAGAAATAGATTATCGTTATAGAATATTACTTTTTACTATGTAAATATAATACCGATCAATCCTTTTTTATTTTTCAAATTCTTTATGTTACTTGATTTTATGATCGTTAAATTATTTTATACACTATTGACGAATTATTTATATTTTCTTAAGAATAAACCGTTGTACTAACACTATTCGAGAGCTTACCCAAGTTTTGGGTAGTTTTCGCCATTCATTTGCCATTTTATGTTATACATACTCTTTTTTTTGCCTCTACTTAAATAATTAAATTAAAAAAAATTTTTGTTTAATATATTTTTTTTGTTTATAATTTATAATTTATGTCATATTTATTTTTATTTTTTGTTTTTTATTACGAGGGGGGAATCCATTGATTGAACAGGAAAGATTATGCCTAAATAAATCCCTTATAGCAATATTTTGAAAATTCTTTTCTTGCAAAATACATTTTACAAAACGAAAAAAAAAAATAATGTATATGAAATATTAAATGTTATGATTTCAAGCGCACCACCATGCCAAATACATAAAAACGTATTCGTAAGAGGGTTGTTCCGTATTCCCTGGATTAATTTATGGATAAAGCAGTAGCCCGAAAAACGAAATATCCATGGTTCGAATCGTGGTCTAGTATATTAAGCAGCCCAATTTTTTCCTAAACTTTACAATATATTTGATTTTTCTTATAAAGAAGTAAAAATATGTTATAAATAATCTCATGAACATAGTCATTATCTTTCCCTATAGATTGAACTCACAAGAAAATATTGTAGACTCTAGTATCAACTAATGTCTTCTTTAAAGAGAATCTATTTAAATTATTATGCGAATATAATGCAGTTGCAGTTACGAGGAATAATTAAGACCAGAATCTGTTAGATAGTAAAAATAATAACCTTGTATAAAGAAGAAACGATTAATATAATTCTTTTAAAAAATATTTATTCTAAGCATTAATATAATAATTGTGATTCTTTCAGTAAAAGTATAAAATTATTTAACAGGAAAGAGAACACATTTATTTTAACAACGCTAAGAATGGTCCGACAATATTATCATTATGAGAGATTCTGCAAGACCGTCTTAATGCTTATTTACACTCGGAAGGAAACACAAACATAAATATCCTATCAAAAAATTCAATGAAAAAATGCAATCTAATAATTAGAAGTTTTAAAATCAAATAGGAAATAAATTCTATTACAAAAGTTCCTTTCTTTTACTAAATATATGGCATAGCTTCGTTTCAGGTAATGAAAGACTTTACTGTTCATTGATTGAAAGGAAAAAATTAAAGATTATTAAAAACTAATTTCTCCTTTGTACAGAATAAAAATGAAATGCTAGCGCAAAAATAATATACTTACATTAACAAGCTATAATCAAGATTAGAATATGTTGAAAAGTAAAAATAATAATGTTGTACTTGTAGAATACGAAAATTATATTACCCTTGAAAAATATATATTCACAGAATTAATAAACTTATTCTTTCTACATAGGTGTTCAATCATTTTACTGGAAGAGAAAGCGCACTACTTTCTACAACGATAAGAAGTTTCTGACAATTCCACCACTATAAAAGATCTTTAAAGACACTGCCCTTATTTCACTTACATTGGGATAATTCTTTTGCAGTAATATTCCAATAAAAGAATTGAAGAAGAAGTGCATCCAAGTAATTGCTTATTTAAATAGCAAATAGGAAATACATTGTACTTGAAAATTTTTTATTAACGCAAATTGTATCTTCGAGCGTCGAAGCAGGTATGGAAAGACATTATTGTTTATTCACTTACAAGAAAATAATGTAAACTTGTATTAACTAATGTCTTCTTTAAAGAGAATCCATTTAAATTATTATGCGAATATAATGCAGTTGCAGTTACGAGGATTAATTAAGACCAGAATCTGTTAGATAGTAAAAATAATAACCTTGTATAAAGAAGAAACGATTAATATAATTCTTTTAAAAAATATTTATTCTAAGCATTAATATATTAATTGTGATTCTTTCAGTAAAAGTATAAAATTATTTAACAGGAAAGAGAACACATTTATTTTAACAACGCTAAGAATGGTCCGACAATATTATCATTATGAGAGATTCTGCAAGACCGTCTTAATGCTTATTTACACTCGGAAGGAAACACAAACATAAATATCCTATCAAAAAATTCAATGAAAAAATGCAATCTAATAATTAGAAGTTTTAAAATCAAATAGGAAATAAATTCTATTACAAAAGTTCCTTTCTTTTACTAAATATATGGCATAGCTTCGTTTCAGGTAATGAAAGACTTTACTGTTCATTGATTGAAAGGAAAAAATTAAAGATTATTAATAACTAATTTCTCCTTTGTACAGATAAAAATGAAATGCTAGCGCAAAAATAATATACTTACATTAACAAGCTATAATCAAGATTAGAATATGTTGAAAAGTAAAAATAATAATGTTGTACTTGTAGAATACGAAAATTATATTACCCTTGAAAAATATATTCACAGAATTAATAAACTTATTCTTTCTACATAGGTGTTCAATCATTTTACTGGAAGAGAAAGCGCACTACTTTCTACAACGATAAGAAGTTTCTGACAATTCCACCACTATTAAAGATCTTTAAAGACACTGCCCTTATTTCACTTACATTGGGATAATTCTTTTGCAGTAATATTCCAATAAAAGAATTGAAGAAGAAGTGCATCCAAGTAATTGCTTATTTAAATAGCAAATAGGAAATACATTGTACTTGAAAATTTTTTATTAACGCAAATTGTATCTTCGAGCGTCGAAGCAGGTATGGAAAGACATTATTGTTTATTCACTTACAAGAAAATAATGTAAACTTGTATTAACTAATGTCTTCTTTAAAGAGAATCCATTTAAATTATTATGCGAATATAATGCAGTTGCAGTTACGAGGATTAATTAAGACCAGAATCTGTTAGATAGTAAAAATAATAACCTTGTATAAAGAAGAAACGATTAATATAATTCTTTTAAAAAATATTTATTCTAAGCATTAATATATTAATTGTGATTCTTTCAGTAAAAGTATAAAATTATTTAACAGGAAAGAGAACACATTTATTTTAACAACGCTAAGAATGGTCCGACAATATTATCATTATGAGAGATTCTGCAAGACCGTCTTAATGCTTATTTACACTCGGAAGGAAACACAAACATAAATATCCTATCAAAAAATTCAATGAAAAAATGCAATCTAATAATTAGAAGTTTTAAAATCAAATAGGAAATAAATTCTATTACAAAAGTTCCTTTCTTTTACTAAATATATGGCATAGCTTCGTTTCAGGTAATGAAAGACTTTACTGTTCATTGATTGAAAGGAAAAAATTAAAGATTATTAATAACTAATTTCTCCTTTGTACAGATTAAAAATGAAATGCTAGCGCAAAAATAATATACTTACATTAACAAGCTATAATCAAGATTAGAATATGTTGAAAAGTAAAAATAATAATGTTGTACTTGTAGAATACGAAAATTATATTACCCTTGAAAAATATATATTCACAGAATTAATAAACTTATTCTTTCTACATAGGTGTTCAATCATTTTACTGGAAGAGAAAGCGCACTACTTTCTACAACGATAAGAAGTTTCTGACAATTTCACCAACATTAAAGATTTTGGAAGACAGTGCCCTTATTTTACTTACACTAGGAAAATCCTTATGTAGTAGTATTCCAATAAAAGAATTGAAGAAGAAGTGCATCCAAGTAATTGCTTATTTAAATAGTAAATAGGAAATACATTGTACTTGAAAATTTTTTATTAACGCAAATTGTATCTTCGAGCGTCGAAGCAGGTATGGAAAAACATTATTGTTTATTCACTTACAAGAAAATAATGTAAACTTGTATTAACTAATGTCTTCTTTAAAGAGAATCCATTTAAATTATTATGCGAATAGATTGCAGCTGCAGTTACGAGGAATAATCAAGACCAGAACCTATTGATGGTAAAAATAATAACCTTATATAAAAAAGAATCGATTATTGTAATTCTTTTAAAAAATGTTTATTTAAATGATAAGAAAACTTATTCTTTCTGCATAGATGATCAATCATTTTACTGGAAGAGAGAGCGCATTATTTTCAACAATGATAAGAAGAATCCAACGATACTGAAATCATGAAAGATTTTGGAAGACATCGTCTTTTTTTTATTTACACTTGAAAAAAATAATATGCATTATTATTTTATCAAAAGAATTAAAAAATGAATGCTTTTTTATTATTTATAAATTATTTTTTACAATAGTTCTTATTAAACTATAATCTCTTGCAGTTTTTTGTCCAGTATTAGTTTACATTTAAATTTCTGCTTCAGTTTTGGAGATTTCTGAAACCAATGCATAGTAATGTAATGCCTACTACTGTAGTTATAAAAATTTATCTAAAAGAAAATATCTATCACAAACAAACACGGAACGTTGTAAGGCGTGTATGTTGTAAAAAAAAGTTTTTTGTTACGAAAAAGAAGTATAACTTCTTACGTGCGTAGATAAGTACACATACTAGTTTTTTTTTATAAAAAAAAAATTAGTTAAAGGAGTTACTTCTTTCTATAACATAATTGAATTTACAACACAAATACTTGTTGAAAATTATACATTTTCAGATTCTTGCAAACAAACATGAAATTTCGAAGAAAATAAAAAATAGAAAAATCTTAAGAAAATACCAAAAAATCCATTGGAGGTGCTGCTTCGAAGCAGTTTGTGACTCTTATAAATCGAATAAGTATAATATATTTTTTCGTGGAATTCGGTCTCTTTGGTCTGTGTATAGGTCTTCTGCAAATAAAATCAATCGTCTCGGTCATAAATTATTCGTTACTATAAATTCCGCAATCTTTTCCGTATTTAGAAGGAGCAAATAATCCTAAAATGGTCTACAGCGCCTCGACGGTTACCGGTGACCTTACTTTAAATAATAAATAAAACAACATTACAAATTACTGTTTATCAGTTGTAAATAGAATTTTAACAAAATACGCATTCCATAATATATAAAAAAAATGTAGGCGTGGCAGACAAATCATGTGAAAAGCGACGACAGTCATCTTGTTAAGCTTTGTTCACAATAATGCATAATAGAAATTGGAAAAAAAGAAAAGGCTAATTTTTACTGTCGAAATAAGATATAGATATCGGCGACCTCATACACGGCGAACAATACAGATGTTACCGCTTAAGCTCGAAAGCTGTTAATGTACACATTATCTAATTAATCTACAGAATTATTGATTGGCTCCGTAAACTTGCGGAATGAAGACTTTTTCATTATTTACCTACTTAATGTACCCATTAAAGAATATCTGCTCGTCGTAAAAAACAAAGTGCTATGTACTTAAAAAAAAAACAATCTTTCGATTTAACTGATAAGTAAGCATAATTTTTGTAAATGTTAATGAGGATAAGATCATATTTATTTTTTATTTATAAATAACAAAAACACACAAACTCATCCTAGAAACAATATAAAATTTTCGTCGCTTATATATACTCATTTTCTCTCCTATTACATTTTCTTATTTCTTTACATTCTTAATCGAAGTTTCTTGATCATTCCCGACCATAAAAATTCGAGAATCTTCCATACTTCCGGATCGAGAATATTCGGGAGGTTTTTATAGGACCACACATGAAGCGATGTCGCATGACAAACAAAACACATTCGTACGCAACAAAAGAGTCATATTTAGTTTCTTATTATAGCTATATTTTCTTACACATATAAACACTATTCATTCTTTCATTTGACAAAATAAATTCAATATTTATACAAATTTATCATATGTTTTAAAAATTAATTTGGTTAATTTTAATAATATTTTATACTGTTTGATTCTTTCTATTATAGTTTTTTAATTGATTGATGTATAATTCTATCAAGTAATTTGTTAATTCTTTGATTGTGTTGATTTGATTCTTTAGATGTCGAAAAATAAATAAATAATATTATGGTAATTTAAGCGTACACAAACATTGCTGTTGTTCCAAAAGAAGTCTTATTATCGCTTTAACATAGTAGGAAAACTATCATTACCTAGTAGATACTGTACAGACTATCTAAATAATTAGCAGATTACCGAGATAATTTGAGAAATTAAATAATTTTCGATATTCTAACGGATCGATCACTCTTGTTAATTTGCACATACCTAAGTAATATGCAAAATAACTGATTTCTGCACTTTAGTAGTAACATATACATTTCAAAAGATACTCGACTTTAGAGTCGAAACTTACTAGCAATGAAGCTGCTTCCTTGTATCATAGTAGCGAGTTGTAGGATTTAAGTATTTCAAGTACTATACGTCTATTCTTACATTTACGCAGCTCTTTTTATTCACGAATTTTTTTTTACTCGAAAAATTATATCTTTAGTAGTGTTATAGATCGTTTTCTATTTTTATCTGCTACGATCGAAAGTTCCGTCGTCGATGGCAATTGTCAGCTCTTTGTTAGTTTCCTAAGCCAAAGAGTCTTGTGGGCGTCAGTATCACTATCCAATGAGGAACAAAGTTCACAAATCCTGAAAACTGATTCGTTGTGGAAGGGAAATAACTGGTCAAGGAAGTGGGGGCTGAAATAGGTTTATAAAGAGGATCACGAAGCGAAGCGAGTCATTTTCGTTTGTACTATTGAATCTTACGTTTATGTTTTTCCTTAATAAGTCTGTATCTGCTTTAGGTTAAGTCAGTGTATTTTTCTTAAGATTGATAGAAAGAAGATTGATAGAAGAAGAAGACCGAACATACAGCTAATGAACATCGTAAAATTTTTGAAAAGTTAATGTTTGGCTATAAGATGCATGAGGATGCAATGAATGCCCTCCAAGTCGTCACCTTACCACGGACAGTTGTTTTGCCGATGTCTACTCGTGCAGCAGGTTTCATGGCGCAGTTTCTATTTTGTAAGTTTGCGCTATTGCAGGTGAAATTTCCAATTGGCTCAAGCGTCTATCAGCTATATCGAGTCACCCTGCTACAAATGGAAATCAAAATGATGCAAGCACTGAGAGAGCAAAGTTCAAGGTCAACTGGTGGACGTCACTTTCGAACATTTGACGTTACCATCGAGCAAGTGCAGATTGTGAGTGAACTCGGAGCTCACTTCTCACCTCTGGCTAATCTCGTAAATTCTATTGGCATAATTAAGAACTACAATTGCCAATTTCTACCTCGTTTAACAATACCTGAACGAATTAATGGAATACGAGTACCCGAACCAACGACTGTTACTTTCTCTGATTTGCGAGAAATTGTCAGATTACTGTCAATGAGATCTACTCCTAGAGAGTATCGACAGTATTTCTATGAAAACAGTCCATTACCAGGTGCAATCTGGAAGGTTTCTGAAGTATCTGCTGGTGATAAGCGAACGGCTACTAGTGAAGCCATTTCGCCTGATGATTTTCCGGTTTTGGAAAACCCAGATGACTTCATGCCAGAGAATTATTCCAACAGGGATTTGCATGCAGATGTTGCTAGCATTCAAGATCTGCTAGAAGTTGTTGGACGGAAGTATCCTAAGTACGTCCATGTTGGGAGGATTGATTATCGTGCTAACGGAAGTAGCTCGATTTTAGTGAGTAATGACCCTGGAGGAGTAAGATGCTCAGATTTGTCCACCAGAGAGGGAAGAGTTGTTTACGCGAATCAACGACCACTTGAAGGTGATTCTATTCACTGTTGGTCACCGCGTCACTTGGCCGATCCTGAGTTCTATATTGGCATTAACCATTTAGTAGGAGAACGGCCGAAATCCGAATTTGTATCTGATGTTCATTCAATCAGATCATTATGTGCCGCTGAACAGGAAGCGGAAGTGGATTTCATCGCTACTCTTGAAAACCTCCTCGGATAGTGAAGGCTGCGCGTTCAAAGTACGTAAAAAAACAAATGTTTGTTATTTATTGTTTGTAATTCTATTTATAATTATTAATTAAATAACTTGCCTAATGATGTTGATTTATTAATAAAATAATAACATTGGGAAAAAGAAAAAACTTCACACGCTTTTTAATACAAATGTGCAAATTGCACAATTTAAGGAAAATGCATTTAATACAACTAATATTTTTTTATTATATTCCCTAAAAAATTAATATAACATATTTTTCCTATAAAAAGAAGTAAAATCAATTAAACATACTTTACAATAATGAAAACAAAAAATAAAAAATGTACAGAAAAAGAATATTTTTCCTGTCGAGGAATTGATCCGGCGATATTAGAGACACTTGAGACCATTTTTGCAAAATTTCTATTCCCGTTTTTCCGAAAACGCTTGAATATCTAATTTTCTTAAAATGTATAACGAATATTCTTATGTACTTACTACAAGTGTACAAAGTTTGAAAAAAATCTGAGAGGTATCAATCTGACGGTGTCCTTGTTAGTTCGAAGGTCTGTTTTATTTAATAAGTCTGTTTTAATTAATAAGTCCGTATCCAGTTTATAAGTCTGTTTTCTGTTTTTATTAATAAGTCCGTATTATACATTCTGTAAAATAAAACGTAACGTAACGTAAAAGAATAAATATTCAAGATAAACGAATTTGAGAGTCAGTAAAATACATTTATTACCCGCGACTAGAATTATTCTATTTGTGTTGATTAAACTTGAGGCAGAGGCTCTAACGAAGTTTTTAAAAATCGCTTTGCATTGAAGGCATGCCTAGGAACTGCTAACATTGCCTGAATTTCCAACTATTCCGGTAACAGATATAGTCCGATAGTTTCTCTAACGCATTTTAAAAAAAAGTTTACTCGCATTAAAGTTTCCTTGTTCATTTGCTTTCAAAAAATATGTCCTAAAAAATTTCATCTTTGTTCAGATTATTTATTGAACCTTGTGATAAGAAAATCCGTAAAAAGACGCACTTTTACGTCACACGGTTTGATATTATGAAATATAACTGATAGATTACTAACTATGTATCTACATTGTCATAGGTAGTGCCTGTTCGTATCCCCTAGAAAACGACGAATTCGACAACCGACGACTAGGAGAGGCTAACGAAGTCGAAACTAGAAAATAAGAGCAAGCGATTCGTAAATTAGGAAAGAATTGCGGTGGCAACGTCGGACATTGTTGCCAAAGATGGAAAACTCTTTGTTAGGAAGGAAAAGATTGACACTCTTCCGCCAGCCGTCTGATGGCTCGGTTTAGTTGAAACTTTATACGAACTTATTTCAACTGTTAACTTGTACATTTCTTTAATGGTAAGAAGCGATATCGTCAGTGTTTTTGTTATTAGATTCTCTAGCAGTCTACTTTATATATTTGATTTGGTTATAATATTCTTTATTTGACCTCTTGTCTTATCTTTTGTATTATATTTTATTGTATAGCTTTATTTGCGTTTATTCTTCTTCTTATTATTATTAATAATTATATGTAATTTAATTTATCATTTTTTTATCTTTTATCACATTTTATCATTTTTTAATTTATTATTTTTATATTATTTTATATTATTATTTCTCTTACATTATTTACTCTCGAACTACCTTTGACTTACTGTGAGCTCAACAGAGAGTATGAGTGTATTTCATTTTGTAATATAAAAAGTGTTAATTGTAAAATCAGTGATCAGTGTTTTCTACACCAGTCACGTAAGTTTTATCCATTAGTCTGTTACGTTCTTTTCTATTGAAATTTCGCAATATTTTGGGTCACCAAACGATAGCGAATGTTACAAAATTTCTCGATAAATATAAATACGTATCAATGATATTATCGCTAAAGCTCATTTGCCTTTTCGATAGATTTTAAAAAAACGGAGATATATTTTTTTATTTGTAGAGCACTTTTGAATTGTTTAGTTTTTTCAATAGAGGGAGAGATCCTTCAGAAATAGATTATCGTTATAGAATATTACTTTTTACTATGTAAATATAATACCGATCAATCCTTTTTTATTTTTCAAATTCTTTATGTTACTTGATTTTATGATCGTTAAATTATTTTATACACTATTGACGAATTATTTATATTTTCTTAAGAATAAACCGTTGTACTAACACTATTCGAGAGCTTACCCAAGTTTTGGGTAGTTTTCGCCATTCATTTGCCATTTTATGTTATACATACTCTTTTTTTTGCCTCTACTTAAATAATTAAATTAAAAAAAATTTTTGTTTAATATATTTTTTTTGTTTATAATTTATAATTTATGTCATATTTATTTTTATTTTTTGTTTTTTATTACGAGGGGGGAATCCATTGATTGAACAGGAAAGATTATGCCTAAATAAATCCCTTATAGCAATATTTTGAAAATTCTTTTCTTGCAAAATACATTTTACAAAACGAAAAAAAAAAATAATGTATATGAAATATTAAATGTTATGATTTCAAGCGCACCACCATGCCAAATACATAAAAACGTATTCGTAAGAGGGTTGTTCCGTATTCCCTGGATTAATTTATGGATAAAGCAGTAGCCCGAAAAACGAAATATCCATGGTTCGAATCGTGGTCTAGTATATTAAGCAGCCCAATTTTTTCCTAAACTTTACAATATATTTGATTTTTCTTATAAAGAAGTAAAAATATGTTATAAATAATCTCATGAACATAGTCATTATCTTTCCCTATAGATTGAACTCACAAGAAAATATTGTAGACTCTAGTATCAACTAATGTCTTCTTTAAAGAGAATCTATTTAAATTATTATGCAAATAGAATGCAGTTGCAGTTACGAGGAATAATTAAGACCAGAATCTGTTAGATAGTAAAAATAATAACCTTGTATAAAGCAGAAACGATTAATATAATTCTTTTAAAAAATATTTATTCTAAGCATTAATATATTAATTGTGATTCTTTCAGTAAAAGTATAAAATTATTTAACAGGAAAGAGAACACATTTATTTTAACAACGCTAAGAATGGTCCGACAATATTATCATTATGAGAGATTCTGCAAGACCGTCTTAATGCTTATTTACACTCGGAAGGAAACACAAACATAAATATCCTATCAAAAAATTCAATGAAAAAATGCAATCTATAATTAGAAGTTTTAAAATCAAATAGGAAATAAATTCTATTACAAAAGTTCCTTTCTTTTACTAAATATATGGCATAGCTTCGTTTCAGGTAATGAAAGACTTTACTGTTCATTGATTGAAAGGAAAAAATTAAAGATTATTAAAAACTAATTTCTCCTTTGTACAGAATAAAAATGAAATGCTAGCGCAAAAATAATATACTTACATTAACAAGCTATAATCAAGATTAGAATATGTTGAAAAGTAAAAATAATAATGTTGTACTTGTAGAATACGAAAATTATATTACCCTTGAAAAATATATATTCACAGAATTAATAAACTTATTCTTTCTACATAGGTGTTCAATCATTTTACTGGAAGAGAAAGCGCACTACTTTCTACAACGATAAGAAGTTTCTGACAATTCCACCACTATAAAAGATCTTTAAAGACACTGCCCTTATTTCACTTACATTGGGATAATTCTTTTGCAGTAATATTCCAATAAAAGAATTGAAGAAGAAGTGCATCCAAGTAATTGCTTATTTAAATAGCAAATAGGAAATACATTGTACTTGAAAATTTTTATTAACGCAAATTGTATCTTCGAGCGTCGAAGCAGGTATGGAAAGACATTATTGTTTATTCACTTACAAGAAAATAATGTAAACTTGTATTAACTAATGTCTTCTTTAAAGAGAATCCATTTAAATTATTATGCGAATATAATGCAGTTGCAGTTACGAGGATTAATTAAGACCAGAATCTGTTAGATAGTAAAAATAATAACCTTGTATAAAGAAGAAACGATTAATATAATTCTTTTAAAAAATATTTATTCTAAGCATTAATATATTAATTGTGATTCTTTCAGTAAAAGTATAAAATTATTTAACAGGAAAGAGAACACATTTATTTTAACAACGCTAAGAATGGTCCGACAATATTATCATTATGAGAGATTCTGCAAGACCGTCTTAATGCTTATTTACACTCGGAAGGAAACACAAACATAAATATCCTATCAAAAAATTCAATGAAAAAATGCAATCTAATAATTAGAAGTTTTAAAATCAAATAGGAAATAAATTCTATTACAAAAGTTCCTTTCTTTTACTAAATATATGGCATAGCTTCGTTTCAGGTAATGAAAGACTTTACTGTTCATTGATTGAAAGGAAAAAATTAAAGATTATTAAAAACTAATTTCTCCTTTGTACAGAATAAAAATGAAATGCTAGCGCAAAAATAATATACTTACATTAACAAGCTATAATCAAGATTAGAATATGTTGAAAAGTAAAAATAATAATGTTGTACTTGTAGAATACGAAAATTATATTACCCTTGAAAAATATATATTCACAGAATTAATAAACTTATTCTTTCTACATAGGTGTTCAATCATTTTACTGGAAGAGAAAGCGCACTACTTTCTACAACGATAAGAAGTTTCTGACAATTCCACCACTATTAAAGATCTTTAAAGACACTGCCCTTATTTCACTTACATTGGGATAATTCTTTTGCAGTAATATTCCATTAAAAGAATTGAAGAAGAAGGACATCCAAGTAATTGCTTATTTAAATAGCAAATGGAAAATGCATTATACTAGAAAATTTTTTATTAATGCAAATTGTATCTTCGAGCGTCGAAGCAGGTATTAAAAGACATTATTGTTTATTCACTTACAAGTAAATAATGTAAACTTGTATTAACTAATGTCTTCTTTAAAGAGAATCCATTTAAATTATTATGCGAATATAATGCAGCTGCAGTTACGAGGAATAATCAAGACTAGAATCTGTTAGAAGGTAAAAATAATAACTTTGTATAAAGAAGAAACGTTTAATATAATTCTTTTAAAAAATATTTATTCTAAGCATTCTTTTACTGATTGATTCTTTCAGTAAAAGTGTAAAATCAATGACCAGGAAAGACAACACATTAATTTTAACAATGATAAGTATGGACCGACAATATTATCATGATGAGATATTCTGTAAGACTGTTCCCAGTATTGGATAGTATTTTAGTATTGATGACACGAATCGAACCGGAGAGCATATTTCAGCGATTATCCAACTACACGACTATTAACACTATTCCTACCGACAGTTCAAGTATACCTATTCCTACCGCGGCTGGTCAAATGACCGGTCTTTCACAACTTATATTTTTCAATATTGAATGCAGACCAATGGCCAGCTTACCAGTATAAAAATATATTTTCTTTTATTCAAGAGTACATAATCTACATTTTATTCGTTTTCGTCGCATTTTTTACAAATGGGCTTCTCAACTGTACATTTTCCGCATACGTACTTTCTACATTTTAGACAGATTTTGTTCGTCTTATTATCTTTACAATACCTTATCTGACATGTTTTCCGTTCACGAGAACCTGTACTTGTACTTGCGATGGGTATTGGTTGATTTTTTTTGCCGAGCTCTTGTTGGTATTCGATGGCAAGTTCTTCTGCCAATTGAAATAGAAATTCCTGTCTTGTAATTTCTCCTCCCGTAGTTTCTTTATATAACACCCATGCATTTATCCCGGCTAAATCCAAGATATTAAAAAATACTTGCAAAGGCCATCTCCGAGATTTAGATTTTACCGAATAATTTCTGGCCATTTGGTCGGTCACATCTACGCCAAACTTGGTGCTATTATATAATTGAATTGTCTCCGGTGTTCGGGTGTCATTTTTTTCAATTTGTACGGAGTTGTGCATTGAACTGAGAATTAGAACTTTCTTTCTTGGCTTGGCTTTGTAAACTGTAAACATACAATTATTTGAGCGGTAGAGTTTGGTTGAAAAAAGTGCCATGTCGTCATTTTTCAGTTTTGCCAGTCTTGGTAGCTCTTTTCTATTTGCTCTAATTGTCCCAACAATCGTAGTTTTTGTTGCTAAAAGTTTTGTTGCTAAAGGTAGGCTTGTAAAAAAGTTGTCCGTGGTTATATTTCTTCCACATCCTACATACGGTTTTGCTAATTTCATAGTGACAAACTCTCCAAGAGGAACTGAGGGTTCTCTACTTTCATCTTTTCCCAAATATGGAAAGCCGTTTATTATATATTTGCTACGCACATCGAATGCTAACCAGAATTTTATACCAAATTTGTCCGGTTTATTGGGCATGTATTGAGTAAATCTACACCTTGCTTTCGTTGGAAACAATTGTTCGTTAATAGTAATATATGGTCCTGGTTTATAACAATTCTGACTGTTGTCAATAAACTTGTACCAAACTTCGGAAATCATAGCAAATTTATCGGTTTGTAACCGTTGGTTTCGTTGATTTCTGTCGTCAAATCGAATAAATCTCATAATCTCCGTAAAGTCATGTCTACTCATAGTATTTGAGAAAAAAGGCGGGCCCCACTTTTTATTCCATAGAAGTGCTATATCTATATTCTTAGCCTCATATGCGCCGCGTGCATACAGAATTGCAAAAAATGCATATAACTTTGCAGTAGATAGTTCCCATTTATATCCCAACACTCTAAATGCCTCTGCCTCTGTGCACTTTCTTATAAGTTCGATTATATTCTTATCAATTATTACAGAAAATGCCGTCCTAACTTCGCCTTTCATAATATTACGTTTACTGTACCCAGTCGGGCCTGATGTTTTCCTAAAAATATTATGACCAGGTGCTCTTCCAGGATTAGACCCTATTTTTACTTCGTGCCAAACAGTTCCGTCCATCGCAATTTCGCTTACTTCTTCCTCATTCTCACTATCGGAACTAACTAAGAATCTCCTTCTCTTTCGTCGTCTACGTACGTTCGAAATATTCTCTTCGTTCTCATCGGTGTTCGAATCTGTTTCAAGTGGATCATAATTTTCCGTATTGTTATTTTCCATATCCAGAATTTCCTGATCATCTTCAGAACATTCTGCATCGATATCATTTATTCTCTCTAATAATACATTCGCACTCCTCAAACGTCTTGCCATTTTGGGGACAAATATTCTACAAAAATAAAAACTAAAATATGAAAATGTAAATCAAAATAGATAAAAAAAGAATAAAAGATAAAATGTGAAACTTACTGCGAAGTATTGTTAGTCTTGTTCACTATTTTGAAAATGGCACTTATAACACGTAATACGATATAAAATATTACAAAATAATAATAAAAGACTGCCAAGTATGCTCTTTGTGACTTTCACGTTCGATGCACTCTGTTCGTGTCGCAAGACTATACTGATTTGAATTCGTGAGAAGACGTCTATACACTTCCTTCAGTTACAAGTTTATTTATTTTACGTCATAGTAGATGAGATGGCGTAGAACATTCGAGGATCTTGACCGTATCGGATATCAATCAAGCAAATAAACACCGCTAGCCCGATAGTCGAGTGAGAACTGTAAACACTTGGAAGTGCCGTTAACCATTTTCTGGAAGGCACTTATCGGATAAAATGTGTCATAACTACATTACCTTTCGTTTGTAACGACTTTATAGTTTTGGCATTGAGTCTTAGAGAGAAACTCTTACATAAATGTATAAATCGTACTACCGGTCAAATGACCGGTCGTGGTAGGTAAGACAGACTACAAATTTTTCTCGGAAAATAAACAATAGAAAAATAAGTGAATATTGAAAAATATATCATACATATATATGAGGAAAAGTGGTAAAGTTTAAAGGCGATTCACATACGTTGAATGTAGGAAATTCCAAATGAAAATTTAAAAACGGTCATTTGACCGGTCCTGGTAGGAATAGTGTAAAAAATCACAGCTCGGTGTAGAAGATGGATCAAAACTAACTCATATCGGGGAGAAATCTCGACCAGGGAAATAATAGACTCGGAACGACAGGTACTCAGACTCATTCGAGACAAACAATTTCGTGCTGAAAGGGAAAGATTGACTCATTCGGGGGGAGTTAAAAGTACAAGACTCGCTGCGCTAAACCCGATCATCGACGAAACAGGCTTGATTCGAGTAGGAGGACGATTAAGGAACACGAACTTACCTTTCCAGGAGAAATGCCCAATATTATTACCATCTCATCACCACGTGACCGATCTCCTCATTCGGAAATTTCACGAACAAAATTTTCACGACGGTATACAAACCACCCTATACTCCATTCGACAACGATTTTGGCTTTTAGACGGCAAAAATCAAGTGCGGAAAATTGTACGTCATTGCGTACGCTGCATTTGATTCCGTGCGTCCGGCATAAAGTGCAAAATGGGCGATCTACCGAGATCTTTAGTCCAAGAAATCATCGCATTTTCCCATACTGGAGTAGATTTCTTTGGTCCACTCTATGCGAAAGAGAAGGAACATCGTAACAAGGGTCACATTAAGATATACGGGTGTATCTTCGTCTGCATGTGCATAAAGGCCGTGCATCTCGAGTTAATTCGCGACTTGACTACAGACGCGTTTTTAGCCGCCTTCCGACTTTTTACAGAGTCAAGAGCTATTCCGTCACACGTGTACTCGGATAACGGTACTAATTTCGTCGGGGCGAATAACCATTTGAAAGATTTATATGCAATAATCGAATCGGACGAATGCAAAACGAAGATACACAATTTCGCGACCGACCAAAGAATATCGTGGCATTTTAACCCCCCACTATCACCTCATTTCGAAAGTCTATGGGAATCTGCTGTTAAATCTTTCAAACATCATTTTAGACGGGTGGTAGGAGAACATTTATTTACATATGAAGAATTGTCCACATTAGCTAGAGATCGAAGCTATATTAAATTCGCGACCTTTATGCCCCATTTCGTCAGATCCGATTGATGCTACAGCTCTAACACCTGCCTATTTTTTAGTAGGAAGACCATTTAATATGTTACCAGAGGAAAACTACGAGAACATTCAAACAAACCGACTATCGTCATGGAAACATATTTCTAAGGTGCGACAGGATTTCCGGCGACGGTGGCACATTGAATATCTACGCAAGCTGCAGAAACATCAGAAATTGAGTAATTCTCAATATAAGCTTGAGAAAGAAGCGATCGTTATTCTCATCGATAAGAACCAACCCTGTATGAGATGGCAACTGGGACGGATTGTAGACATACATCCCGGAGAGGACAACGTGGTTCGGGTGGTAACCGTAAAGACTGCCCATGGAGACATCAAACGGAACGCAACAACGATCTGCCCCTTATTAAATGACTGTTAAATATTTTCGAATGTGTATGTTATGCGAAATATTGATACATAATTTAATTTGCGATATTTAAGCTTGTACGTACAAGACGTATAAGACGCCTGGCCAGCGACGTTGTTACAATGTTAAACGATTTGCGGGAATCAAGGAAAACATACCGCGGAAGCGGAACCAAGGATAACGAAACATTGATTCGAGAACGAATCGTTGAGAGACATAATTTCTTATTTATCTGTAAAGAAAGACAGAGGTGATCACAAGGTGAGAAGTCTAATTTCTATTTCTTTTCAACCAGATTCCCCATTGTTGCTGCATCACAGGATACACTGAAAAACGTTGTGGTTCGCCTGAGTGGGTTCCACTTGCTCGTGTCCTACGTGGGCTCAATCGGTCACATTATGAGTGGCAGCGGACTTGAAGATATCTGGGCAGTAACATACGCTCCAGCATCAGTGAAAAAGTTGTTGACAAAGCATGCTTATGCTCGTGCGATGCGTGCTCATATCTTGACATTTACCGCTCTGGGAGTAATGATCTGTCGTGAAATCGAAGGTAAAATAAGTCAACAATACGACGAAGACCTCTTCTCCAAAGTTGGGGTAGAGAACCTCCGACTATCGGCGATTGTCAATCAGAACCTTCGATTACTTCGATTACTGTGGACTTGACTACACAAATTGCAATTTTTAAAAATCAAGGACCTACAGCACAATTATAGGTGCAATACTTTGAGTGTATCGTAATTGCGTTGCAATTTATATAGGCCGAACGCTCAGACAACTGGCAATTAGACCTTCAAAGTATTCGTAAAATATTGCTAATTTTCCATGCTGCAGGCCATTTCAACTACGCTAAAAGCATTCAAATATATCTTCAAGATATGGTCAACATAGAGCTGATAATGACCAACGATGAATACCGAAGGTTCACAACGGAGGGGTATTTTACGGTGCGAAGGTCTTACAAAGCTTGGTGCGGTGTCTGGACAGACATGACGATTGAGCAAACTTTAAACAGGTTCTTCGGTACAGATCTGGAACATGGAAGAGGTGCTACACCTAGTGTCATCGCACGATTTTTAAGAATAATGCCATCGTCGTTCTCAATTATTCAGTGCTAGGAAGATTATTGTGACGTCGTATCATTTACGAGTGAACAAATCGTCGATCTCGCCAACCATAGAAAAAAACGAGACGATGATGACGTAAAGAAATTTAATTTTTGGTTGGAGAAAAACCGTCATCTTCGATGGATACACCGAGGGATATGTAGGAATAAAATCATACAAAAGATACCGCTGACGACAACGGAACATTGCACCGGATGTCGAGTTAAAAGAGAGCACTATAGTAACTTTAAATCAAAGAAGGTTTCTTTCCAATATAAAGAACAAGATGGGACTGGTGCAGATGCTGTCAGACTATGAAAGGTCTCAACGTAAAAAATGCAGAAGAAGGTGCGGACGCGCTTATAGGAAGGACAGCGATAGAACTAAAACAAAACACGGACCGCGAAGTTGCAGTTGTCGGTAATGACACCGATCTGCTAGTTTTATTGATAGCGTTATCTGATTCCAGTCCTTTGTATTTTTACAAGATATCGCCAGGTGGTAACAAAAATACCTTGTATTATACAGAAGACCACGCACATCTTAAGCCGTATATTTTATTTGCTCACGCATTTGCTGGATGTGACACGACGAGTGCCATGTACGGAAAAGGAAAAAAGAGCATCGTCTCCATTCTGCAAAAAAATAACCATCTGCAGACCGCTGTAAAAATATTCAGTGATGCTCGATACGAAAAATTTGCATCGCTGGCCGTGCACATAACGTGGAAATTCTCTTGGCAGCTTTACCTCCAACGCAACCTGTCCTGCGAGAACACGTGAAACGCACATTCTATCAAATCCAATCATGGTTGGGAAATAAATTAGATGCACGGAATTGGGGCTGGAAGCGAACTGCCACAATCATAATTCCTGTCATGAATACTAAAGGTTCAGCGCCTGACAATTTGCTGAAAATGGTAGGTTCTCAAAAAAATTTGAATAGATTAAATAAATTAATGGTGAAACAAGTCGAATGAATTCATTCAAGAAAATTAAAAATCGCAAAATAATTTTGTAAAATGTGAACCATATAGCGTTTCTCTTGTAAATTGAATACCAACGTTACCTTTGTTATACATGATTCGAAGAAGAAAACAAAAATTATTACGATATTTGGAATTTTGCAAAAATTTGCACGACTCAATGATTTATCAAAAAATTCACGATTTATTAAGTCTATATAAAAATCTATATAAAAAATCATATACATTATTTTCGCACGCAAATTGTTAATCTTTTTCCTTAAATGTTTTCTACTTGTCTATGTTTAGGTACAGTGTGCGTGGACGGGAGAGTGCAAGACTTTGCATGCAGCTGCCGGAAAACAGGGATGCTTCGCACAGAACTGTGCAAATACTGTCGAGGACAATCGTGCTCCAATTTTTCAGTCAGCACAATTGATAATACAGCGGAAATTCGAGCAGAAGAAAGAGAAGAGGTTGACGAGAATATGCAAACAAATGAATTCCTCAATATTACCGCACATATAGAAGACCCCCCCTGAGGTTTATAATTATGAGAAATTTCACGAAAACGACATAATAATCGAATTACCTTTTAAAGCGAAGTTGATAAAAGAATAGATTTTGTGTTTCATAAAAACTCCGACTCATCTTATTTTCGTTAAATGTTCGACCCATTCTTGAGGGAAACATAGTTTTCATTTAAAAACAAAATCACTTAGTACATTTGGAAAAATAAAATCATTTAATTTCTTTACAATTTCAGAAATATCAAAATTAATTGCTATTTACACCGTTCGCGACTATCTTTGTCTTCATTATATTATACTAAAATATACAAATAAATTTTTGTGAGGCAAAAAATTTATATCAATTAATTATAGTAATTAGTTTTATGTGTCGAGACACAAAATAATTCATTATTTTTACTCTCGACTAAATAATAATAGTTTCTGTTAAAATGAATTATTGTTTTTCTTTTATTCAAGGTTCATTATTTTTGACAATAAATAAAGAAACATAACCATCAAGATTCGATTTAAAAACGCCGCGCTTATGCGCCGATATATATAGCCCTTTGATTGCTAAAGGCGTATATATACGCCCTCGCACGTCTATCAATATATACGAAAGGCGTATATATACGCCCTCACAAATCCATCAATATATACGAAAGGCGTACATATACGCCCTCTGTATTTTTTAGCCATAACACTTTATTCTTTCATTATGGTTTTATTATTTTTATTATTATTATATTAAAATTATCAAAATATCCTATTAAAGTTGTCATATCCTGTGTTACATTATAAATTTTGGATTTTTTCTTTTATATTTACTTACCGATTATTATTGAAGGAATGTAGCGTTTCCCAGGCTCGTGTCGTACCATTCACAAATAAAAGGTACGTATAACATTGAGTAAATATTTTAGAGATTTTGTATTCATTATCTTCTTCTTAGGAAATGTAAACTACTCGACAAAGAATCAATACTTCTACCCATATGCCCAGATTAATAGAAATTCGTGGATCCGAAGTCGTCTGGACTTCACCTCTAGAAGGTACACTCTTTGTTAATTCTTTAAATCTATGAACCTTGTAGGCGTCAATGTAACCACCCAATAAGGAAATATAAAGAGGACCGTCAGATTGACCTCTCTCCGATTATTTTCAAACTTTGCACACTTCTAGTAGTCCATGACAATATTCGTTGTAGTTTTAAAAAAAAGTAGATATTTAGTCGTTTTCAAAAAAACGAGGGTAGAAATTTCGCAAAAGTGGTTTCGCGTTTGATGTTGCCAGATCGATTCCTCGACAGAGAAAATATTTGTTTCCTGTCTTTTTTTATTTTTTGTTTTCGTTATTGTAAAGTATGTTATAAGAAAACAGGAAAAATAATAAAGCTATAAAAATCTTGAGATCAAACTGGCACAAGAGTAGCCGAATGCATTGTTAGATATCGATAAACAATTTTAAAACAATATCTATCGCAACGAATGAATTCTTTAAATTACGAAAAGATAATTAAAGATCCAGCCGGTGTAATACGACTAAATACTATGCTGATTTTATTGTAACAAAAGAGCAGAATAAATCTTTAATTATTAGTAACTGTACTTTTATTTGTTTTATTTGTAATCAATACCAACGAAATCGAATTAAATTTATGTTAGTGTGTCTGTACGACGAATATTATCCTGAAAAATGTATCGTTCCAGGTACGTAAAAAAACAAATGTTTGTTATTTATTGTTTGTAATACTATTTATAATAATTATTAATATAACTTGCGTAATAATGTTGATTTCTTAATAAAATAATAACGTTGACAAAAAGAAGGAGCTTATAAGAATATTTAATACAAATGCACCTCTTATTTTATTATATTCCCTAAAAAATTAATATAATATACTCTATAGAGAAACAAAAGAAAATTCTTTAAACATGCTTTACAATAACGAAAAAAAATATAAAAAAAGTAAAAAAAGAAATATTTTCTCTGTCGAGGAATCGATCCAGCAACATTAAAGACACGAGATCATTTAAGCAAAATTTCTATTCCTGTTTTTCAGCAATCGGTTGATTATCTAATTTTCTTAAAAAGTATAACGAATATTCTCATGTACTTATTACAAGTTTGCAAAGCTTGAAAAAAACTAAGATGTGTCAATCTGACGGTCTCCTAGTTAGTTAGTAAGTCTGTTTTAATTAATAAGTCCGTATTCAGTTTATAAGTCTATATTCTGTTTTTATTAATAAGTCCTCATTCTGCATTCTGTAAAATCGAAAAAAGAAAACAAATTTGAGAGTCAGTAAAATACATTTATTACTCGCGACTAGAATTATTCTACTTGTGTTGATTAAACCAGAACCAGAGGCCTATCCCACCAGCAGCAGAAAAAGGTAAGCATTTTACTTTAATATTTAATTATCTACTTTCAATGCAATAGAACTCCAATGAAGTTCATATTTTAACTACCCTCTTTCCTTTCAGTTTATCACATTCAAATCTAAACACTCGCCAATCCAGTCGCAATTCTTTAGATCATTTCCTGGTAAAGACTTCAAAGCTTGACCAAAAATAGACCATACCTTTTATTAAGCCACAAGACGTAACACTATCATCCATTATTTTACAATTATTGTTAGTTTCACTTTATGGTTTCTTTTTCTTCTTCTTTTTCTTTTTATTAGGGCTTTGTCCTGTTATATATTAAGATTACTTGATTACTAAATTATTTACTTCATTCAATACTTTTCAATATTTTCGAGATATATACTATATTTTTGGGTATATAAAATGTTATTTTATTTTACTTTATTATTTTATTATTATATTATTTAATATTTTTTTATTATATCATATACAGGGTATCTCAATTTTCTCTCGCCAAATATTACTAACATACTTTATAAATAAAAATAAGAAAAAAATTTTATATTAACATAGACTTTTAAATATTATATTAAAAAGTTATAATTAAAAATACGAAATGATTGGAAACTGTTATTTTGTCCAAAGTTATAACAACAAATTTGTGTATTATTTACAGAAATGAAAAAAAATGAATATGAAATAAGTAATACAATAGGTTACATTTTTCATAGATTTTTGTTCTATATTCATGATAACGGGTAGCATTTTGAAATGAAATTTTATATGACTTTAATCCGTGCGATAGTAACAAACAATACCAGATAATCATTATTTTATATTTTTGTTTACAACGTTTAAATAAAGCATTAAAAATCTTATGTTTAAATGATATTTTGTCTTATTTTTGCTTGTAAAATATATTGGTAACGTTTAGCGAGAAAAAACTACGGCACCCTATATATATCACGATAATGTAATGAATTTAACATAATGTAGTTAGAGAAAGGTAATTTCCTACATAGAGAAAGAAATAAGTTCGATAACAGAAGAATGAAACGGAAGTGACCCGTACTTTAACATCCGCCTGTGTCACACAAACAAAGTGATCTAAAAAACTCACGTCCAAATCAAGACACACCCTCCATTTCTATCATAGTGCAATATTTATATTTCATGACATACAAAATATAACGAACATTTACAATTATATCCTGTGTAAAAAGTAACAGAATTTATCAAATATAAAACATCCAACGTTAAAAGACGATATAAAACGAGTAGTAATTATTTGTAAATATTTAAATGAGATTGTATGTCGCAGCACAATCTTTTTCTTATTCATCCCAGGAGAACATTTATTTCTTTTCTTTGCTTGTTTTTTGACATTTCCTGATTTTATTTCTTACTAATTGAAATTATAATTTTAAATTTGCATTATTAACTTATAATTTCAATAATAATGGTTTATAGTAATCGAACTATTTATAATTTACATTATTGTACGAGTTGTAAAAAATGTAAAGGATAATATTATGACCGACGTGATTTTTGAAAGAACTAAGATTTCTGTTCTAATATGAAGACTCGGATATTGATCAGTTAGATAAAGAAAGAAATTAGTACGATTCGATACGGCTAACCCGTTGGGATATTTTTAAATCTATTTCCCTGGCAGATTTACGTGGAAAAAAGGAATAGAGAGACGAATGAAAAAATAATCTATTCGATACTCCATAATTTATGTAATTATTGACAAAACTTTGTAATAATTTGATCATTAAAATATAAAGCATGGCACCGCTTTAAACTTTGATAAAATCAATAGATTTGCAAAATTACAAAATCCATTTTTTGTTAAAAATATTTGCGTTGCACACTTTCAAATAAAAGATCACACTTTAATTTAAACGTTTACGATTTTAATTAATATTGATATTTCATGAAACAACTACGTATTTCTTAAATAAAATTTAAACAATTTAAACACAACAATTTAAAAAATTTTTACTTTTTGTTATTCTAGATTCAACTGATTCCTAAAATATTTGCTTTCAATAGAATCATATCACAGTAGAATCAATATTACATATTTTTATTCAAAAAATGTAAATGAAACTTAATTTCTTGTTCTATAACTCTATTTTTAATAAAGGTGTAAATAGAAACCTTTCGGTTAAAATAGTTATATAAAAAACCGTGCTAGAAATAGTGTTAAAATAAGTGGTGGAATTATTTTTATAGAAAATTTAAATTACTGTTAATGTTTATTAAAAAAAAAAAAAGAAACTAGCGTGAGTACTTATGTATGTTTTTTTACAGTCTATACGCCTTACAACGTTCCATGTTTGTTTGTTATTGACACTTTCTTTTAGGAACATTTTTATAACGAAAGTAATAGTCATTACACTTCCCTTTATTAGTTTTAGAAATCTCAAAAACTGAAACAAAAATTCAAATATATACTGATACTGGTCAAGAAGCTGCAAGAGATTATAATTTAATAATAATTATTGTAAACAATTATTTATAAATAACTAAGATGCATTCATTTTTCAATTCTTTCGATAGAACATTATTGCACATAATTTCTTCCAAGTGTAAATAAAAAGATGACGGTGTCTTCCAAAATCTTTCATGATATCAGTATCGTCGGCTTCTTCTTATCATTGTTGAACATAATACGCTCTCTCTTCCAGTAAAATGATTGATATCTATGCGGAGAGAATAAGTTTTCTAATGCTCTGAATAAATATTTTTTAAAAGAATTTTCAAGAGAATTATAATATTTGTTTCTTTTAGAAGCAAGATTATTATTTTTACTTTTTAATAGATTCATGTCTTGCTTATTCCTGCAACTGTGGAGGAATTCTATTCACATAATAATTCACATGAATCCTCTATGAAGAAGACATTAGTTAAAAGAAATTTTTATATCGTTAACTTCATTGGAAAATGAAATTTATATGATAATATGCTGAAATGAAGTCTTCCTAGGGTGTGTAGCGGTCTTTGATTGGAATAAAAAATGTAAAGCCGCATACTTAGCTCAAGTTAATTAAGAAAGTAGTTAATGTATGAAATATAAAAATAAAAATAGAGAAGCAGAGCACATAAATTGAATTAAAAAACAATATAATACATATACAAAACATTACTTTATATATATTCTACTTACTATTGTCTGTTATAATATCAGGATAAAGAGAACGATTTGTAATTCATCGGTATACTTAGATTGAAATCAGAAAATTGTCATCATATGGTTAAGGCTTAACAAAACTCGCACAGCATGTTATCCGGTTCATTCATTTTCAACCTAAATTGATGATCACTATAGAGAAGAAATGAAACGAATTAAAACTAATAAATAATAATACATACCTCAGTTAACCTCAAGAAACGAATAAATAATAATACATACCTCTTTTAACTTCAACAAACTAATAAATAATAATACATACCTCACTTACCTTTAAAAAAGACTTTTATTACTAATATTCACAAATAATCAATGTTTTCGAAGATATTTTTGAAGATATTGACAGTTTTACTAATATCAATCACCATTGTATGTAATAATTACAATAAACTATTGTAAGAATAGGACGGGTGTCTTCGTTGAAGAGCCAGCAGGGCGTGCTTTGCAATGGTTTGAAGAGTAGGGAGGGGCGATAACAACATTTCTATATTCTCAATATTCTCACAAAGAAAGAATATTCTTACTTCGATAATCTCAAAATGATTGAGGCGCGTATTTCGAATTCACGCTAAGAATTTGCAATCTTTACGGATCGTACATAGATCGTTAACACTGTTGCGTAATTCTACGCAAGCGAGTGAGTGAGAATCGTTTCGAGACGTTTCGAGACGTATCGACGCGTGCTGAGATATAGTGACAAAGAAACATCTTAGTTACGGTGTAACAAAGAAGCGCAGCGAGCTCCTTGCAGGGCGCTTTCTTTCTTTTAGCACGCGTTCTCCCACCATTTCTATTACTCCAATCATATGCATCGACAGCTACGTTATCTAACTTTTCAGTAATTGGTCTGCGCGTTGCATCGTCTTTTTCTATAAAACCCGCGTGCTTTCACATTTAAATGCTATTCTACCACGAGACCTGCGAGCGATCATATCCAAGAGAGCTACATTACTGCGCTACTATTACATCAGTGGAACAAAGGAACAAAGAAAGAAGGCACGTGGTCAAAATTATATTCTTTTTTTGGAATATCATCATCATCGATAGCTGCCGATAGGCAAGCTAGCGACACATCATCATCAACTGTATTTCAACCAGGGTTTTTATGCCGAAAGCTTTTCCCTGCAACGAGCTAAATAAATTGTACTTATTAATACTGACTGGGCTCAAAAAATATATTTTAATTTATTTTCACCTATGCTCATTCCTCATAAATAAACGATTCCCAACATCCACCTATAAGTGCATTTTCAACGACAAGAAAACCACCGGAGTACCGATACAAGGCGTCGGTCGTTCAACAAACACGTTGAGTGCCACACGAATTTTTAAGGAAATCCTCGTCAAGCCACGCTCGTTCTTAAGTATTGAAAAAATATAAAAATATAGATATCAGTCCACAGTAAATGTAAAAGAGACATATCGAATTACCTTATGCCGTAAATTGGAAATCGCTTTGCCCGTGCATTGTAAATACCAAAAGACGTTGATCACTTTCGGAAGTTTGTTTTGTCGGGGTGCGCACGCATCGTAAAAATTCACTCTCATCATTTCTTTTAAAACAGGCTGAGAGAAGTATACCTTCAAAAATTGTATCACACATACACACTGTCTGTTTCTTTTTATAATCTATCTGTATAAATTGTTCTTTTTACAGGAAACATGAGAATACAAAAAAAATAACAATTTTAATATTTATACAGTGTATCGTAAAATTCCCCTACTTATACGTAAATTTATAATAACCACACGGCGTTACTTAACACCTGGCGTACACTTTTTAGGCAACAAGCTAGGAAAAGCATGAATTTGAACAATCAAACCTTTACATAATAGAACGAAAATTACTTCCACCAAGAAAGGTAACAAGAGAGAAAAATATAGTAAAAAGTAGCTAGAAAGTGAAAGAGAGAGAAAGAGAGAGAAAGAGAGAGAGAGATAACCATTCGAGGTTGTAGTCTTACGCAATCCCCAACCTATACGCGAAGTTTATAAATTATAAAATTTATTATCAAGTTTATAAATTGAGAACACGCATCGCTTAGGTTAATTGAATATCCACTTAGGTTACCTACACGTACAAAAAAATGCTATGTGTTTAATTAGAGATAAAAAAAAAGAATGAATCAAGCAACTTACGATCGACTTCGAATCCGTACGAGGTTAGTTAAAGCGAACTGATAAAGATAGACAAAAAAAATAAGAAGCTAACATCAGAGAGAAAGCGGGAAGAGAAGAAGATGCCGTTTTACCTTTCGGATAAAGAAAGACATAAAATGAAAATAGCAAAGAGAACGAAATAAAGAGAGAGAAAGAGACACAAAGATAGAAGAAGAAGAAGCTCCAGGTCGACTGGCAGTGTTTAAGGCGTATCTGGAAACTAAAAGGAGACAACACCTATAGATAGGAAGATAGATAGAAAAGAGAGAAAAAGATGAGAATAGTTAA
The DNA here is from genome assembly GCF_010416935.1 of Polistes fuscatus. Taxonomy (NCBI): domain Eukaryota; kingdom Metazoa; phylum Arthropoda; class Insecta; order Hymenoptera; family Vespidae; genus Polistes; species Polistes fuscatus. The sequence continues at coordinate 15,548 of NW_025113008.1, read as the reverse complement.
ATTGAAAGGGCGTCGTCGGCGTCGGTGTCGGTGTCGCATCAATCGCACAACTAGTAGTCCTTTTAATTCCTCTCCGTCATCATCCCCCTTCACAAACAACATCAAGTGCGTTGGGACGCGTGTTTTGTGACATACAGAGCGAGACAGGAGTTCAAAGGATTACGAGCTCAACGAGATGTTCTAATCTCGTTCTGACTCATCTAATTTTCTCTCTCTCTCTCTCTCTCTCTCTCTCTCTCTCTCTCTCTTTCTACTTCTATTTATCCTTCTTAACACGTTGATTGTCGCGCGCTTTCCGCATGTTTGCTGCCACATACCTACACGTATTTTTCTATTATTAGATACATATTTTGTTAAAATTTTGTTTACAACTAATAAACGATGTTCTATAATTGTGTTTTATACATTATTTATGATAAGGTCACCGGTGACCCCCGAGGTGCTGCAGACCATTTCACGATTATTTGCTCCTTTTAAATACGGAAAAGATTGAGGAATTTATTTCAACGATTAATTTCTGACCGTGACGATTGATTTTATTTGCAGAAGACATATACAAAGATTAAAGAGACCGAATTCCACGAAAAAATATATTATATTTACTCAGTTTATAATAGTCACAAATTGTTTCGAAGAACCTCCAACAGATTTTTTGGTATTTTCTTAAGATTTTACTATTTTATATTTTCTTCGAAATTTTTTCTTTGTTTGCAAGAATCTGAAAATGTATAGTTTTCAAAAAGTACTTGCCTTGTAAATTTGATTTTGTTATAGAAACAAGTAACTCGGAAAAATATTTCAATTCTCGGTTTTAGGATGAAGTTAGCAAAGTATTTAGTACAATGTGCTAATGTTGAAGATTGTATTTTATCAGGCAATAACGTACAGAAAAGACGTTATCACGAATTAAAAAATAATCGGAAAGTGTTGACTGTTTTGGTTCACCTTTTCTTTGCCTACCGTGTCTCAATGTAACTCATCGAAGTGTGCTCGAGTAAAATGTTTATTTTCCTTGTAATAGCAAAATTGTTTTTGCATGCTCTGTAGCTGTAAATTTCTTCAACCTTTTTTAAAAACAATGGTATTACTTAAAAATTTATCAGAATCGATGTTTACTCTTATTATGTATTTTTACTAACGGTCGTGTTGAGGTCACCGGTGATCTACATGGCAGTTGTTTCTAGCAATTATATACGTGACCAGAAAATGGTCGAATCCCTCCCAATGAGTTCTATTAAACAGTTTAACGCTGGAATGAGTGAGATAGGACAGGATTGATAAATGAGCAAAACACTTTTACACGGCACAAAGCTACTTGCCTCGGCATAAGAACTCTCACGGAATTGAGAGAAAAGCCGGGGCAAGAGAACAATTTATTCAATAAACTGATGAAGCATACAATTACAAACAAAACGCTGAAAGAAAATATATTAATAGAATAAACGACGCAAGGTACCTTTTGGTCGCACGCTAGAGAGCTCTCTTACCGTTCGCTTCCGACGCAAGACGACAATCGAACGCACGCGGTTTCTTATCGCACCTAACAATGGCCTGTCTGGCCAGAACTTTATCCACGTTGGTAGCCTGGCGACAGGTTGCAGATAATTCGCCACAAGCCCACGTGGGGAGCCTGGAGACAAGTTGTGGATAAAACGGTACAACGCTCCGACTAGAAGCCCACGTGAGGAGCCGGACGGCAGGTTGCAGATAATTCGCTACACCTGGCCAGCTAGACGCCCACGTGGGGAGCCTGGAGACAGGTTGTAGATATCCGCCACAAGCCCACGTGGGGAGCCTGGAGACAAGTTGTGGATAAAACGGTACAACGCTTCGACTAGAAGTCCACGTGAGGAGCCGGGCGGCAGGTTGCAGACAATTCGCTACACCTGGCCAGCTAAACGCCCACGTGGGGAGCCTGGAGACAGGTTGTAGAAATCCGTACAACTGCCCGACTAGAAGCCCACGTGGAGAGCCTGTTGGGAACAAAAACCAAAAAACTCCACACACTCCTCACTCACTCACATACGCTCTATTCACGTTGCCTAGAACAAAAGGCCAAGATAATGAGAAGCTCAAGATGAGAAGAAACACTGTTGGTGGCTCAAACCAGAGAGAACAACAGAATGAGACTTGTGCGTCCCTCGCAACTTAATTAACGCATACGCCGCCTATCCTATTCCGCGCGCAATATAAATTATTCCAACAACGTAAATATCGCCGAACAGCAGTCAACGTGTTAATATCTATTTTAGACAGAGAGAGACAAAGAAATAGAGAAAGAGTGTGTGTGTGTTTAAGAGCATGAAAGGGAAAAAACACTAAAGCCATCGTGGGACGCCTGGCAAATGTGAAACATCGAAACTATTTTGTACACAAAATATGCATGAAAGGTGATTTATTAAAACAACAATCAAAAATAAAAATAAAAATAAAAAATTAAAAATTTCCTTAAAATCGAGACGGTCTCATTCTTTTATTCAGTTACTTTAGTAATAATAATATTTGATTTTGGTGGTATACCATTGATGGTATTACTGTGACAATTGGTCGATTGTCTTGAATTACTTGATTGTGCGTCATAGTGTGATTTAGCATTCTTTGCAAGAGGTTGCTCGCTTTCATTTTCTAAATTATCACTATCACACATATTTTCAGCGTTTCTGACATATATGACAGTGTAAGTCACTGAATTCACGCTGTATTGATACAGCGTAAGCCTTAGAAGCAGCTAAGATACTCGGTTATCTGATTATGGCAAGAGCAGCGTTTTCTCTCGGTGGTTTCGGTTCAGGTTTCGCTAATACGCAAGACGAATTAAAAAAATTAGCGCAACAGGCGCTCTCCTATTCAAATCAACTTATCATAGACAAATCATTGAAGGGTTGGAAGGAAGTTGAATACGAAGTAGTTCGAGATGCATACGACAATTGTATCGCAGTTTGCAGCATGGAGAACATCGATCCGCTTGGAATTCACACTGGTGAATCAATTGTCGTTACACCTAGTCAAATTCTGTCGAATCGAGAATACAACGTGCTTCGTACTACGGCCATCAAAGTGATCAGATATTTTGGAATAGTAGGATAATGTAATATACAATACGCTTTAAATCAAAATTGCGAAGAGTATTACATCATTGAAGTTAATGCAAGACTATCGAGAAGTTCTGCATTGGCTATCAAACCAACCGGTTATCCTCTTGCTTATGTAGCTGCTAAATTAGCACTGAGTTATCATTTACCGGATATTCATAATTCCGTAACTGGACGAACGACAGCTTGTTTCGAGCCTAGCTTGGATTATTGCGTTGTCAAAATACCAAGATAGATCTCAGCAAACTCCAACGAGTCAGCACAAAAATTGGTAGTTCTATGAAAAGCGTAGGCGAGGTAATGGCGATTGGTCGCAAATTCTAGGAAGCTTTCCAAAAAGCATTGAGAATGGCTAACGAAAATGTTAATGGTTTCGATCCGTACACCAACTCTGTCAACGACGAGGAATTGGAAAAACCTACGGACAAGAGAATGTTTGTTTTCGCTGCTTCCATAAAAGCTGGATATTCTATGGATCGTCTCTACGAACTAACAAAAATAAATCGTTGGTTTCTGCAAAAGATGAAGAACATAATCGATCTATATTCGGTTTTGGAAACTACCGATCATACAAGATTATCGCATGACATGCTGTTACGTGCAAAACAAATTGGATTTTCCGATAAACAAATAGCTACGGTGATTAAAAGTTCTGAACTAGCAGTGCGAATACAAAGACAAGAAAGTAACATCAGACCTATGGTTAACAAATAGGTACCGTTGCTGCCGAATGGCCAGCGACTACGAATTATCTTTATTTGACTTACAATGGTATAACCCACGATATCGATTTTCCTGGGGGTTATACAATGGTTATAGGTTCTGGAGAAAACAGAATTGGCAGTTCTGTAGAATTCGATTGGAGTGCTGTAAGTTGTCTACGTGAACTTCGAAATTTGAATCGTAAAACCATTATGGTTAATTATAATCATGAAACAGTGAGCACGGATTACGACATGAGCGATCGTCTTTACTTCGAAGAAATTACATTCGAAGTAGTAATGGATATTTACGACAACGAATCGCCAGAAGGAATCATTTTATCTATGGGTGGACAATTGACGAACAATATTGCTATGAATCTTCACAGACAACAAGCTAGAATACTTGGAACATCACCAGAATCTGTAGACGGTGCGGAAAATCGATTTAAACTTTCTCGCATGTTGGATGGAATTGGAATTTCACAACCCAGATGGAAAGAATTGACTAATCTCGAATCCGCAATTGAATTTTGCCAAGACGTTGGTTATCCTTGTCTAGTGCGACCATCTTATGTTTTAAGTGGTGCTGCTATGAATGTCGCACACTCTAATCAAGATCTTGAATCTTATTTGAAAAGTACCAGGGAGGTCAGCAAGGAACATCCCGTTGTGATATCAAAATTCATCTTGGAAGCAAAAGAAATCGACGTGGATGCTTTAGCGTACGACGGTTTGATTCTATGCATGGCTGTTTCTGAACATGTCAAAAATACTGGTGTTCATTCAGGAGATGCTACATTAGTAACACCCTCGCAAGATATCAATGCAAAAACTTTAGTAAAAATCAAATCGATTTCCAAAGCTGTTGCTGCATCTTTGAGAGTAACTGGTCCCTTTACCATGCAATTGAGCGCCAAAGACAACGAATTAAAAGTGATAGAATGCAACGTAAGAGTTTCAAGGTCTTTTCCATCCGTTTCCAAAACATTGGATCACGATTTTGTCGCAATGGCAACACGATTGATAGTTGGTGAATCAGTTGGACCTGTAGATGTTCTAGCTGGGTGTGGAAAAGTTGGTGTTAAAGTACCGCAATTTTCATTCTCGCGTTTAGCAGGTGCCGACGTCATGTTAGGTGTTGAAATGGTATCAACGGGAGAAGTTGCTTGCTTCGGAGAAAATCGTTACGAGGCGTATCTCACAGGAATGATGAGTACTGGTTTTCATATACCGCAGAAAAGCATCTTATTATCAATAGGAAGTTTCAAACATAAAATGGAATTATTACCGGCCATTAGCAGTCTGCACAAGATGGGTTACAATTTGTATGCCAGCATGGGCACTGTGGATTTTTACAGTGAATACGGAGTCGAAGTTGAACCGGTGCAATGGACATTTAAAAACATCAGCGTTAACGAGGACTCCAGTCCGAGAGAATCAAGGCATCTTGCTAATTTTCTTTCGAAAAAACAATTCGACTTCGTCATTAATTTGCCAATGAGAAATGGTGGTGCTAGACGTGTGTCAAACTTCATGACACATGGTTATCGTACCAGAAGATTGGCAGTAGATTATTCTGTTCCACTTGTCACGGATGTTAAATGTGTTAAACTTCTTGTCGAGGCAATGAGAATATTAGGTGGATGTGCCCGCGCATGAAAACGCACACTTATTGCATGCCTTCACGAAGAATGAAAAACTACCGCGTTTCATAGATGTTCACGTACACACTCGTGATCCTGATGAAAATCACAAAGAAGATTTGGCATCATGCATGGCTGCCGCTTTGGCTGGTGGTATCACCATGATATTTGCTATGCCCAACACCAGTCCAGCTGTCGTTGATCATCAGATCTTTGCCTTGGCAAAAGAGCATACCGTAGCTGGTGCAAGATGCGATTATGCTCTTTTCGTTGGTGCCTCATCGGACAATTACAGTAAAATACCAGAACTCGCACCCCTTGCCATAGGCCTCATGATGTATCTGAATGATACATTCACGACGCTTGTTTGCTGAATCTGAACGTTTGGATGAAGCATTTTCAAAACTGGCCTAAGAAATATCCTATATGTGCTCATGCCGAGGGACAAACTACAGCAGCAGTTCTACTTTTGGCCAATTTGTATGACAGACCTGTTCATATTTGTCATGTTACACGAAAAAAGAAATTCAAATCATACGTACTACCATAGAAAAGGGTCTAGCAGTACTAGTGAAATATGTCCACACCATCTTTTCCTTCGTCAAGATGATCTAAAACGAATAGGTGAAAGAAAGGGTCAAGTACGACCTTGTTTAGTATCTAAAGAGGACCAACAAGCGTTATAGGACAATTTAGATGTGATCGATTGTTTCGCAACGGATCATGCACTTCACACCATTGAAGAAAAATTAAGCGAAAATTCGCCACCAGGTTTTCCAGGATGGGAAACAATTTTAGCATTGTTACTAAATGCCGTACACGAACGAAGACTTACGATAGAAGAACTGGTCGAGAAGTTTTACAAGAATCCAAAAAAGATATTCAACATACCAGATCAACCAAATATCTACATTGAAGTTGATCTCGACGATGAATGGGTGATACCGGAAGCAATGCCATTTAGCAAAACTCAATGGACTCCTTTCACAGGTATGAAAGATCGCGGATCTGTTCACAGAGTTATTCTCAGAGGTGAAGTAACTAATGTCGAAAAAGAAATTCTGGTTAATCCAGGTTTTGGTCAGGATATCAGAGAAATGAATGAAATATAAAACATCAGTATATTGTCAATGCAAAAACGATCGATGTGGACGTCGACCATCCAATGCTACTCGGAGTTCAACGAAATATTTCACCTTTTTCCTTTAGTAGTTCAATACGTCACAAGAGCGATAATAGTACAAATTTACATCTACAATCGACACCTTCGAGTCATGTTAGTTGCAATCTGACCGGTCATCATATTCTTTCGGCAGATACATTTAATAAAGAAGAACTGAAAGAGGTGTTTAATCTTTCCGAAACATTTCGGAATGCGATTCGAAAAGAATGAACTTTGGATCACATACTGAGAGGAAAAATTATGGCATCTATTTTTTACGAAGATAGTACCAGAACATCGTGCAGTTTTTTAGCTGCTATGGAACGACTGGGTGGGAGGGTTATTTACTCTAATGGATCTACGTCATCGGTTAAAAAGGGTGAAACCTTAGAAGATTCTGTGGCTGTAATGGCTGTTTATGCGGATGTTGTTGTCCTTAGACACCCTGAGCTTGATGATGTTTCAAAAGCATCTCAACACTGTAGAAAACCTCTAATAAATACCGGCGATGGTATTGGTGAACACCCCACTCAGGCCTTATTGGATATCTTTACGATTCGTGATGAGATTGGAACTATTAATGGTTTAATGACCGCTATGTTCGGGGATTAAAAGCACGGAAGAACCATTCATTCTCTTTCCAAGTTACTGACTTTGTCAACGTTGAACTTCGATATGTTTCTCCACCCGGGCTTGAAATGCCCGAACATGTGATAGATTATGTGTCAAAGCGTGGCGTATCTCAGGAAATGTTTAAAAGTTTTGAGGCAGCATTACCAGATACGGATGTATTGTATATGACACGTATTCAACGTGAACGTTTCGCTACGCAGGCGGAATATAGACAGGTTTGTGATCATTTCATAGTGACGCCGCAATTAATGTCACGCGCAAAGAATAAAATAGTGGTAATGCATCCCTCTTCCACGTGTTTTCGACATTAGTACAGAATTTGACATGGATCTTCGAGCCGCATATTTTAGACAAGCGGAGATCGGCGTTTATGTTCGCATGGCTCTCCTTGCTATGGTTCTCGGACGTATCTGATTCATCGATGATAACTGTCATTCTTATTAAAACCGGGCACTTGTTTGTAAATCAAGGTTTGTCAAACTACAACAAATAATACAAAAGAAATAAAGAAAACTAACATTTCGACGAGGACCTAGGACATCACTTATCCGAAATTCTAATTAGACTGTGATAAAAAAAATAATAACTGTGAAATTGCAAAACACTAAACGTTCACATTATTTTTTGTTTTCTTTTTTTAACGCATTTATCCACTAAAATTATTATTATTGTTATTATAATATAAACATTCAAATATTTTTGCACGATTTAAATATTTAGAACAGAAAATGTAAGACAAAATGATTATTCGATGATCATGATATTTTATCAAACTTCCTCGAGAGAATAGAAAAATTCTTTTTTATTACAATCATTGCGATTAATAACGATCATAAGTTCGATTGATTTTTGACGTAATACGATAATTGTATTAAAAAAAAAACACGTGTGTAAATATAGGATATATATTTTATAGAGAATCTGTGCAATGCAGTCATTGTGTAAAAAGCCTAGGAATTGTCCACAATACCGAGTCATTTTTGTCAATGTAGGAAACAAAAGAACACCATTTGTGCTTCACACACATCAACATTAAGTTTCAGTTTATAGAGATACGCACAGTCTTAACATCCCGCTGCATGCTCGCTTTTGTGTGTGTGTTTGATGTGTGTTTTGTATTCAACTAGCGATCACTAAACCCACAAATATTCTCTCAGACACACATTTGTGTTCTTGTAACATTATACACAGCTTTCTCATATAGTGTACACTAAGCATAAATTCATCATCATACATCAAGCATTCAAATAATTGTACTATATTCGCCAAGACTTAATAATAAAAATTCATTGTCGTTTAAAGAACTGCCTTTAGTATTACTACAAAATACCCCACACCGTATTAATTTACTGTCGTTGAGATTCCGCACAAGACGAACGTATAATTCGACTTAAAAAATTTGCACGTTAGTTTAAAACGGATTTGCGTTAGCATACATACATTGCGCACGAACAACTGTCAAACGACTTGTTAATTCTATCTCGTTCTTTCTTTATTCCTTCATCTGTGGCTCCTCTATGCTCATTTCGTTTTATAAAATTTTATCGTTACCGTCGCCTAAGAAGTTTCATTTTAAAATAATATAAACATTTATCGTAAAAATGTTATACATAGTATGAACAAAGTATTTCTATTCTTTCCTTTCTCAGAAATATTATAAGAAAATATTTCTGTAACCTTTAGATATTGTGTTTACCTAAATTCTTTGATATTATATATAAAAAGAACAATGAAACTTCAATGTGAGTAAACTTTTTTTAAAATGCGCTAGGGAAATTATTGGATTATATCTATTACTGGAATAGTGGAAAATTTAGGCAATGTTTGTAATTCCCAAGCATTGCCTTCGATGTAAAGCGTTTTTTAACAATGTAGGAAATGTATTCATATCTCTCACATTTTCCAGATATTCTATAGAATGACGAAGAAGAAACCGGTTAAGTAAAAAAGCAGATATGAAACAAAATATAAACATGCCGGATTTCCCACTGTTCTAGTAACATATACATATTCATATGTTTATCACTCGTTTTTGTTAAGTATCCACCCCTGACTTCACCCCATTAGATTTTTATTTATGATGTAAACTATTTAAAAAAGATGTATGATAGTTCATATAAAAAAAGTAAATAGTCACCAGTTTGAACACCTGTAGCCTACACAATTAGTAAAAATTTCCCAAAATTTACATTTGAATACAAGTGCATGATTTAATATAATTCAACTTAATGCTCCGATGGCTCCGCTGTAGAGCCGAATTACGCTTAAAATGCTATGTGCAGGAATGGCTGATATGCAATAGTACAAAAACGCACAAAGCGTTAAGGATTCATTATTTTTAAATGTATATATTTCGAGAATAAATGACCGAAATCATATGATCAAGCAGATCATTCTTATTCGTTTTTATTGTCTATAAGAATATCGCAAGAACTACAGCGCTCAATTTAGAAAAACATTGATAACCTTAAACTTTTGTAAAAAATGACCTTGAGACAAAATTCTTTCAAAAGTATTTTCATACAATTAAAAAAAAGAGATTTGTAAAGGATTCCATATAACTGAGATACCCTGCATATATGTTAATAATTAAATGTATAGTAGATGATTTATTACATGAACAGTCACTAAAAGATATATACATTCGATAAATAGAGTTAAGAGATTTAAATTTGCGAAGGAATATATTATGTTATATTTCTATGAGGGATTAAAGCAAATTCAATGTTATTAATGGCAGTGATGAGAGGATGAAAGTATGGGGAAAAGCGAAAAAAGAACTGAATCCAAAATATTGTTTAGCATATTTGAAGCATTAGTTGCATACTTTAAAAAAATAATTTTTAAAAAATACTTCTAATATAAGCAATGTTAATTGTAACGCGATAACGATTTGAAACACGAGGCACCGATTGTTCAGGAATTTCTACTTCACACTTGCTTTATTATTTTACAAATCACCTTCATAATTTTCTGATCTTAATCCCAATGTACATTTATTAAAGGAACTAGATGGTACGATTTGTAAATCGTTAACATCAGGTGCACGTTAATAAAAGAATTAAAAAAATATCAGGTGTGTGTACTTATGTACGCACGTAAGAAGTTATACTTCTTCTGCGTAACAAAACATTTTTTTTCGCAGTCTATACACATTACAAAGTTCCGCGTTTGTTTCGGATGGATACTTTCTTTTAGATAAATTTTTATAACGATAGTAATAGGCATTACATTACTCTGCATTGGTTTTAGAAATCTCCAAAACTGAAGCAGAAATTTAAATATATACTGATACTGAACAAAAAAGCTGCAAGAGATTATAGTTTAATAAAAACTATTGTAAAAAATAATTTATAAATAACAAAAATGCATTCATATTTTAATTCTGTTGAAAAAATAATAATGCATATTATTTTTTTCCAGTGTAAATAAAAAGAAGACGATGTCTTTCAAAATCTTTCATGCGCTCTCTCTTCCAGTAAAATGATTAATCATCTATGCCGTGAGAACAAGTTTTCTAATGCTCTGAATAAATATTTTTTAAGAGAATTTTCAAGAGAATTATAATATTTGTTTCTTTTAGAATCAAGATAATTATTTTCACTTTTTAAAAGATTCATGTCTTGCTTATTCCTGCATCTGTGGCTGAATTCTATTCACATAATAATTCGCATAAATCCTCTATGAAGAAGACATTAGTTAAAAGAAGTATTTATATCGTTAACCCATTGGAAAATGAAATTTATATGCATAGATCCAATGTTGGACTAAAGTCTTTTCCTTGGGTGTGTTATGGTCTTTGATTAGAATAACAAGTGTACAGCAACATACTTTTATGAAACTATTTAAGAAAGTAGTTTATGTATGAAATCTGAAAAATATAAAAAGAGAAGTAAAGTACCATAAATTGAATTAAAAAACAGTATAATACATATATTTTTATTGTATTTTAACTGAACAGAATATTGCTGTTCTACTTACTAGAATTTATTTTTAAAGATATTAACAGTTTTTTAATATCAATCACCACCGTATGTAATAATTAAATAACTTCAAAACAAATAAATAATTTTAATTTTTATTGATATAAAACACGTGTTGTGTATATAGAAATATCAGAATATAGATATCAGTCCACACTAAATGTAAGAGATACTTATGGTGTTACTTCATGCCGTAAATTTAAAATCGCTGTCCCCACTCATCGTAAATACCGACAGATTTCGTGATGTGAATTGTGGAAGTTTGCTTTTGTCGGTGCGCACGCATTAAAATTCACTCTTATAATTTTTTCCCAAACGCGCCAAAAGAAGTATAACTTCAAAAATAAACGATTCCCCTTTTATTTTTTCATTTATGCTATTCAAGGGTTGCGATCAGCGTCATCAGATGGTAAGCAGAAGAAGTTATCTCTCAGCGAACTCACACAGACACGCCGGCTGCCCAGGGAACAATTCGTTTTGAGCGCTCCGAAGCGAAAGGTTTGATAAATATTTTATCACAATTGTTTCTAAATGAAGTCAACTTGAAACCTTTAGTGTTTATGAAGTATCTCAAAGTATTCTGTGCAAATAATATACACGACATTCTTTTTAACAGTCTTACCGTTGCTCAAAATTTTTGCTAATTCGTGATTTTTTATATTTCCTGATAATCTTTTTGTTGAGTCAAAACGAAGCTTTCGTGTAGAGGTTAAGGGCTAATTGGTAGCATATTCAGCACTAGATTGCGATATATCAGCGCTTTTTTCTATTCAATTTTCCGCTACATTAACTATGAAATCGTGAAATCTAATTTTTTATTGCGAATTTAGTATTTTATAAATACGGAATGAGTTAAATATGGCGCAAGAAAGAAAGTAGAGAAAATCCTTTTTAGTCCATTTGACAGTTTTTTTGAAGATGGGATTGTAGGTAAGATATTGATTGGCAAGATCGACAATATTAATGTATTCATTGTAACCAATGATGCAGTGCGGTTTCTTGATAAAAAGTTGCGTATTTCGGGCGATTTTATTGGAATCGATTATGGCAGCATTATGAATAATAGAGATCATTTGAATATTGCGCTTTTTTTTACTATACCATACCTGTACCATATTTCAAATCTTCGCTTGTAACGTGTCTCTCCATGTTGCAGTTTTATATTTTTTAAAACATTCGGTACTCCTTGATTTTATCTTATTGTCCCATAAACTCTTACCTTGTGTAACAATAATGTAGAAGCCAGCTTACATTGTTGTAAAATTTATCTGTTTTTCTATGATGCCATTTGATCAAGTATGGATTCAATAGTTTCAAGATGGTCTTTTTCCAACTAACGCCCTTTCCATAATATTGTGGGACGAGCGCCTCCATGCCAAATACTTAAGTAAGCGTTCGTAAAGACCTTGGACGGTGTGGCCCTGGATAGCTCAATGGATAAAGAGCAGTCGCCAAGAAAGCGAAAGATCCGTGGTTCGAGTCCCGGTCACGACCTTATTTTTACACGAATTCTACAATATAGAATAAAACTGCAAATATAACCTTTTTTCGATAATACTACATTAAATATTATTGTGAGCATCCTAATTTCTTTAGGTGGCAGTTCCTTTAGTATTCTGCCATTTATTAAATCGTAACCTGGTGCCTTTCTTATTTTGATTTCTGATATTAGCATTCTAATTTCTTTGGCTGTTGTGCTATTAATGTTTTCATGTGATTGTGTTTTGCCTTTGACGTCATTTACGTTAGTGTTTGAGCACGTATGAATATTGAAGTTGTGTGCTGGGAATATGTTTTCTAGGTTTGTTGCGAAGGTTTTCGCTTGTTTTTCTATGCTTTTTGCCCATGAGCCGTCACAATTTCGTATGGCTGGTATTGATTTTACTGGTCTTTTGAATCTTTTTGTGTTTCCAGATAGAGTAATTTGTATCTTCGTGAGGTGAAAGTGATGTCAGGTATCTTTCGAATTCTGCATTGTGGTAATCCCTTATGCTCTGCTTAACATCTTTAGTTACTTTGTTTAGTAGTCACTTATTACTCTTTATTTTATTTTTCTGCCACATAGCTTTAACACTGCCTTTTTATTTTATTTTATGCAAAATAATGCTAAGGTATGACGGAATTTTTCTGGATAAAAAATTTTGGGATTTAGATGCCCACGCTGCTTCTTGTATTGCATCTGTTAGGTTGTTAACTGCATTTCTATTTGTAAAGAGGTCTTGAGCGGAATGTTAAAGTTTAATTTGGATTCTAAAGTTTCTTTAAAGATCATCCAATTTGTGCTCCCATTGCACAGCGTTGGTGACTTTTTATATAGTATAGGTTTTTCTGGTAAGTTATTATTATAGGTGAATGGTCTGAACTTAGATCAAGTGATTATTCTGTTTTGAAGTGCATTAGGTTTAGGCCTTTTAGGACGCCGAAGTCTATTAAGTCGGGATTTTTATTAGAAGCTGATGGCCAGTATGTTGATTCACCTGTCGTGAGGATGTCTAGGTTTGCGTTCGTTATGTAGGAGTTTAAAATTTTACCTCTTGGTGAAGTGGTTTTTGATCTCTATATGTATGTTTGGCGTTAAAGTCGCCAGCTGCTATAAATTTATTACCTAGTTCCTTGAAAAAGTTGTTTCATTGGTCAATTGTAATTTTAAATTTTGGCGGTGCATAGATAGCCGATAGTTTAATTGAATTACCCTGTGTTTCTAATGTAATTGTGGTGGCTTGAAGGTAATCGTTGCCTGTTTTACTGTGTAGATGATGTTTTATCTCGTTCTTAATAATTATGGCAGTTCCACCATGGGCTTTACCTGAAGGATGTTTTGTGTCATACGTGGTGTAGTATGGAATATTTATATAGTTTTTGTCTGTGAGATGAGTTTCAGATACGAGTAGAATGTCTATATCATGCGTGTATATGAATGCTTTGCAGATTTATTTTCGCAATTATTTGCAGTCAAACGCAAAAGTGTCCAAAGGCACCTTTTGGTCGAAATAGGTATACACAAATCGTGGTAAAAATAGTGTTAATATATTTTTATTACTTAAACTAAAGGAATGGATGAAAAAAATAAATAAACAGAAATACATAACATTACACACAAATAAAAGGTACGCATAACCTTAAGTAAATATTCTAAAGATTTCGTATTTATTTTTATTCTTAGGACATATAACTCTTCAACAAAGGATCATACCTATAGGCGCAAATTCATAGAAATTCGTGGATACGAAGTCGTCTGGAGTTCACCTCCAGAATGTATACTCTTTGTTTATTCTTTAAACCTATGAGCCTTGTAGGCGTACATATAACTACTTAATAAGGAGCTAACAATGGGAACTAACCGTCAGATTGGCCACTCTCTGATTTTTTTCAAATTTTGCATACGTAGAGTCTATAAGAATATTCGTTATACTTTAAAAAAAACTAAATATTTATCGTTTTCGAAAAAACGAGGGTAGAATTTCGCAAAAATAGTTTCGCGTTTGATGTTGTCGGATCGATTCCTCGACAGAGAAAATATTTTTTTCTGGTCTTTTTTTATTATTTGTTTTCTATATTGTAAAGTTTGTTACACGAAAATAAAAAATAATACAGCTATAAAAATCTTGGTTAACATTCACAAGAGTAGCGGAATGCTTGGATAGTAATCGATAAACAATCTTAGAACGAGATCTATTTCTGCGAATAAATTCTTTAAATTTTGAAAAGACGATCAAACAGCCAGCCAGTCCAATATGACCAAACACGCTGATTCATTGTACAAAAATAACAGAATACATTTTTAATTATTATTAACTGTACTTGTATTTTGTTTATTTACAATTATTACTGACGAAACCAGATTAAATTTATATTTTTTGTGTCTGTACGACAATTATCCTGAAAATGTATCGTTCAAAGTACGTAAAAAAACAAATGTTTGTTATCAATTGATTGTAATTCTATTTATAATTATTAATTATAAACTTGTCTAATGATGTTGATTTTTAATAAAATAATAACGTTGGGAAAAGAAGAAACTTCACACGCTTCTTAATACAAAGTGCAAAATGCACAATTCAAGGAAATGAATTTAATAAAATTAATATTTTTTTACTATTTCCTAAAAATTAATATAACAATTTTTTCTATAAAAAGAAGTAAAAATAATTAAAGATACTTTACAATAATGAAAACAAAAAATAAAAAATGTAAAGAAAAAGAATATTTTTCCTGTCGAGGAATTGATCCGACGACATTAGTGACACTTGAGACCATTTTGCAAAATTTTAATTCCCGTTTTTCCGAAAACGCTTAAATATCTAATTTTCTTAAAATGTATAACGAATATT